>NC_056734.1:972548528-972563528 GCF_019279795.1 Protopterus annectens | reverse complement strand
AGGGCACACGATCGACCTGAGTTTATCTAGAGTCACCAAAGCTGCCGGGCTGAGACCCGGATTGGTTTTGGTCTGATAAATGCATGCATCCCTTGGGAGGTCAGCGCTCGTCAGCATGTATTAGCTCTAGAATTACCACAGTTATCCAAGTAACGGTGGAGTGATCAAAGGAACCATAATTGATTTAATGAGACATTCACAGTTTCACTGTAGCGTCCGTGTGCACTGAGACTTGCATGGCTTAATCTTTGAGACAAGCATATGCTACTGGCAGGATCAACCAGATAGGAGCACCAAGGCAGGTGGAGGGGAGGGACCGGAGCCTGCAACCTCCGCCCGCAGAGGGGGCACCCCGGGTGCTGGTTGTGGACTGGCAACCGCGACCCCGGAGGGCCGCGGGCCGGAGCCAGAGAGGGAAGGAGGAAGAGCTCCTGGAGCTGCCGTGCACGGGGGGGCACCCGCCGCGTGACAGGACCCCTTCGCCTTGGCCCGGGCTCATCGGTCTCACCTAGACTTCGCCGCCGAGTGGCACGGAAAGCTCCATGCCTCGCTCCCGGGGAGGAGAGGCTTGACCCACTGGCCTTGACTCGCAGAGCCATGCCACGGGAGGGCCCTCCACCAGTGGGAGTCGGTCGGCCCGATCGATCGGTGGACGGTGGGTAGAGGCACCTTGGCCCCCGCCGTGAAGGCGCCCACCGGGAGGCGTTCTCCCTGTGGCTGGTACCCGGACTCGCACTCCCCATGGGATGCCCCATCATCCCTTAACTCCTGGAGGCTGCCAAATTGGATATTGGAAGATAATTCTGTCCTTGCTACTAAAATGAATATGACTGATTTGTGGTCTGATTTAACCAGAGAGAAGGTTACAACTGGTGGAGAGCAAATCTGCTCCACATTAAGGACCAAGTCCAGGATTTTTTTGACTGTTGTTGGTGTACAAACTGCTTGTATTGATGAAGTCCAGACATTTCTGGGCATACATGTTTAAGAATGTAGAAGTCTCACAGTTAATGTAGGGGTTATTGAAGTTTCCTAGGCGAATGGCATTTGGCTTAATGCATACTGGTTAGGTAGAAGGTATGGGTTGACATAGATGGAGTCCTAAGTTAGCTATGATACGATAAGTGTTTTGTTAATAGTAAGTTGGACATGAGGAGTTGCAGGTCATTATCTTGTCTAATGATGTCTGGAGGCGATTTTTTTTTAAGAATATGGTGACACTTGATTTCATAGAATGTGGTTGGCCTGAATATGTTATTGAATCCCTGCACTTATGGCATGCTTTCATTGCTCTTTTGAACCATGTCTCTCGGATGATGCTTAATCAATGTTTTCCATGGGTAAGGAGTGCTTATAGGGAGTGGAGTTTTTGTTAAGGCTCCTAGCATTGAACAACATCTAGATTCTGTTTTTCCTATGTTGAAAGCCTTAGAAGACCTGCATTGCCTGAAAAGGGCATTTTGGGGGTGGACAAGAATATAGCCAGCATACAAAAGCTTCAGGGAGATAGATGCAGGATGTCTCTGGAAAAGCAGTTAGGGACCAACTACCATCTTCTCCCAGGCTAATATATATATATATATATATATATATTGCACCCCCTTAGAATGACACTAGAATGTAGTCATCATTCTTGGGGATGGTAGAATGCTGCTGAAGGTTAGGTTCACATCTGCATCAGACACACATTCAGAGAGCAGCATTGTGCCTCTCTTCATATAGAAGAGAAGGGAGATATAAAGCAGAGATATGGGCAGCTCCACATATCTTGGAGGGTGTATCCTCCATTACAAAGAAAACAGACTTCTTATAACAATTAACATATGGGTGAAACAGATGGTTTCCTTAGTCTAGAAAATAAAATTCAAAACCTTTCTTTTCCTTCTTAGGATGCCTACCTTCTCTCTATGCCAGGTAAAGGCAGCAAAATCTACTGAGATGCTGTGCAATAGAAAGGATCCCAGCAGAAGGAGAAGGGTTGTCTTCTAGGATTTTTCTAGTACCAAAATAAATGGTGCCTAGATAATCACCTTAGATTTTTTTAAAGGTTGACCAAATTCCTAATGTGACAAAGTTCAAGATGCTGAGCCTTCATGCCTTTCTTCTCATTTATCCCATTTACACATGTCACAAGCACTGTCAGAGGTTCAAGGCAGGCTAGGAACATTTTCAGCTTATGTCTTTCCCTTTGGTCTATGAACTGCAACCAGGGTATTTACTAAATGCTTGACCCCAAGAGTCTGCCCATCTCTAGAACCAGGGAGTCCATGCATCCCCTTATGTAGATGATAGTCTGATGAAGGATTTTGTCAGGGAGAAGGTAGCATTAAACTGTGTCTGGTGTTTTTTTGTCAGATTTGGTAGTCCTCACTAAGTACTCTGTGGTACATAGCTCTGTCCTGGGACAGGAACAGCCTGTTCAGCTATGTAGTCATGAAAGTTTTTTGCAGGCCTGGACTAGTAGTCAGCCACATCATTCTGAAATGTTCCTGAATACTTTTACTTATCAGCTTCCATATTATTATCCCTAGGCAAGTTACACAAGAAGAATTCAGTGCCAGTAAAAATGCCTGTGGAAACATCATTATCCACAAGGCAAGGTGCTACACCTGAGTTGTCTTATCCAGAAAGAACTGGCCTGGTGAATAAGCAACCAGACGATTACTTTTGTCACCCTCGAAAGCATCCATACCATCATTACAGGTGTCCTGTATGGTGCAGGAAGGTCACACTGAAAACATGAGAGTCTGTGGGTTTTGGAGCACTTAAGTGGTGAAGAGACACATTAGGATAAAGGATATAAAGGCTCTCATCCTTGTCAGTCTGACACTCAGAGGCATTAAACGTAATTGCAGAGAACACCACACAGATAGAGGTATCTGCTCATAGCAGCTGTGCAGTGTAGCATTCTAGGCATGGGAGACAGCAACACAGGCCTCCAACTCAAAGCTTTTTACATACTCTTAAACAACAGATTGGTGTAGGAGAAGTTGATCAGTTCTTGGGTCAACAGTTGTGAATAGAAACTGTATCCAGGAGCTTTTTCTACCCTTACACGGAAGTGGAGGAGGATCAAGAGTGAGACCTCTTTGTCCAAGCACATAATTTATTTTATTTATTTTACATTTGTTGACCGGGATAGTCCGACTGGATACATGTCCATTTTCAGCGGAGGCCCGGGGAGAAAAGCTCCACATTGTCAGTAAGTTGCATACGTTACATAGTTACATATTGTTTCATTTAGTAATGCAGCTGAGGAGAAAAATATGCAATTTATATAGTGCAACAAAACAGTCTAGCAATAGCAATCACAAAATACAACAGATCTTATACAGATTTTTAAAAACATGTTAGATTAAAAAGACAATAATAACTTTTGAGTTTAGTTACTATACATTGTTCTTGTTTGGAGTTACCTTCCCTATGTTGTCCTTTTAGCAAAGGTTTAAGGGCTTCCAGTTATGGTCAGAAATTTGTCAAGGAAATATAGGGTTAGGGTTTTTGAGAATAAAAGTTTAAAGTTTTTGAACTTGGATAATCCTGAGGAAAAGTATTATCTTGGTTAATTGAGAAGGAGCTAATCTGGGTTAGAGCATTGGCAAAGCCAATGCGACTTAAAATGGAGTTTTAGACTCTTTGAATTGGTCTAGGGAGGTAGTAAGAGTGAGGTTGTAGGGGAGGGAGTTCCATATTTTCCAATGGCGTTTGCAAACAGAGTATCACCCCCTGAGTTATAGGATTTGATTGTTTGGACAAGCAGCCTGTTTGATGAGCGAAGACAGCTTAGATTGGTGCAAGGAATAATTACATTTTTCAGTGCAGAAGTGTTATCAGGTTGTTTGAGAATTTTAAATGCTTCTATGAGTTGGTTCAGCTGGAGAAGGTTTGGTAGCTCTATCCAGCTGAGGTTTTTTAGGTAGCTATAAGGCAGACAAGCTTTCACCTTGAAAGACATGGGTAGTGAATGCCTTCACAATCAGGAAATGTACTGAACTGTTGCCTTTCCGTGAAACATAGAATTTTAATAAAAGCACAAAAAGAGCAGGCCAGACTTATTCTGGTAACCCCTTCCCCACGCCATGGCCAAGGCAGCCATGGTTCTCCTAATTAATCCAAATATATAAGGTGGTGGCTCCATCCATCGTCCACATTCTTGTGCCATCCTGTTCCAGAAAGTAGGATTATTGGTGCACTCCAACCTAACCAGTTAACGGCATATGCAGTTTTGGTGGTTTGTGCGTAACTTTCAGGGATTAGTTCCCAGAGCAATGTGCTCTAAGAAGCCAGAAAGCCCAGCATTAGAAAATGCTGTCTGTCACTTCATGAAGGTGATTAACATCCTTTTTTCTTTACATTTCTCCAAATGTTAGAGTTTTTAAGGCTGAGACAGAATGAAACCCTATTGCTAAGTCATTGTACTGTTTAAAGTTCATGGAAATTCAATTCTCTGTTTCTTTTAAAGTGCATTTGCTTACCATTGTATAAAATACCTATCTAAACACTTCATTGCAAAAATCCTAAAACTTTTGGATGGACTTGAATTATTTTGTGGTAGAATAGTTAATCTTTCCTCCTTTGAATCTGTTGCTACTACAGAAATCAAGTACCTACTTTTAGTAGCAGTCATTTCAGTAAATGTGATCTCTGATCTCTTAAGCTTTCATAACTAAGGAGCCACATACAGTTTTCTGTAGGGATGAGGGTCTCCTTAAGGGAAGAAATCCCTCCTTCATGCCTAATGTGGTATCAGAGATGACACTGAACTAAGCCATATGATTTCTAGTATTCTACCCTTATTACCAGAGTGGAAGGGAAATAATAATGTGCTTTCTTGAATGTACATAGACAGCTCAGGGGCTGCTTGTTCAGAACTAAACATTCAGACTAACTCTGGGTCCTTCATGTCAGGTGAGCAAGACGTACCAATCTACAAACATATTATCAAAGTGGCTGACAAACTGAATTTAGTACAAAAGTAGTGCAAACTCATAATTGGGACAGATCGGAGCCTAATCTGCTATAGCAAGAGCTACCCTAGCAGCCATCACTGAAAATGAACCATGGTCAGAGTATCTGTGATGCTGCTGCTTAAACAACTTTGCAAACATTTCCAGGCATTAAAGGCTAAATATCCAATCCAGGAGCAGAACAGTATTTGAAACCATTGCCTTGCAAGACATGAGTTCCCCTTCACCCCTGAGTGGCTGACTGCTTTTCTGTTCTTAACAACGGTAAGGCTTTTAAGCCGCGGTGGTGCAGCAGTAGCGTTGTTGCCTCACAGCAAGAGGTTCTCCTGTTTGATTCTCAGCTGGAGCGCCTTCTTTGTGGAGTCTGCATGTCCTCCCCATGATCGAGTGGAGCTCGAAAGACATGCGTAGAATGGGCGTGCCTTCATTGAATGTTGGGCGTCGAGTTGGCACCTCGGCACCCGTAAAAAATCTACTGCCAATCATTAGTGGACCGGAGTTCCGCTGTGGCGACCCCTAACCGGGAAAAGCCGAAAGAAGAACAACAACGGTAAGGCTTTTACTGCCTCAGTGATCAGTATACTTGAGCAACTACTTTTAGTGCTTTCACATAAATGTACTATGTCTATTGCAGGGATCACTCCTACCTTTCTTCCACCAATAGTAAGGGGCACATTAATAGTTTCCCAAGTACCAGTAGGTAGGGACTTCTTTATGAGCAGTCAGAAGATATTTTGTTGGGGAGTCCTTTCCAAGGCCTTTGTATATGTCCTTAATCTTACCACATATCTTCAAGGGCTTTACAGACTTAAGAATTGAGGAAGGAGCATTGTAACCTTTAACTCTTTATGGTATGATGGTCCTGTGTCAGTGACATCTTAAAAAGAAAGATCAGCCACATTTTGGATATATCCAAATAGCTTTGAATGTCTGATTAACCACTGATTGTTTCGCATAAATAAAGATTTATCTTTATAAAGGAGTAGGAATGGAAATTAATCAGAAATTACCAAAATGTAAAGGATCATGACCACAAAAGGAAAGAAAACTGGAAGGTCTATTATTGTAGTGCAAGTATGGAGAACTGCAGAGTCAACCAAACTGAACATGATTTGATAAGTGGATTAGCCAAGGAAATGCTAACATAAACCAGAAGATTAAAATTTGATAATGTCAGTACAAGATAATGGACCACATGCACTCTGGTTTACAGAATTTGTTGAAAAAGTAGGAGATAAAGACAAATTAAGGATTTCCTTCATTGGAACATTATTACAGTATTACTGACAGAACATATATTCTGTCAATGATAGCTGTACATCCAACCAGCAAACCAAAGCCTGTACACCTTCCTCTTCTAATCATTCATCTGATGTATAACCTAAGCCATTGATGCTAGGGGATACGTAAGGGACATACAAGCACAAACTACCTCAGAACTTTTTGCCATCAGTCCAAACATTGCACTGTCGCTGCAACTTCGGTCTGTTAGCTATATGACCAAATTTCCTTTGCCTTGTGCAGGTAATTGTCCCCACTGGAAACCCTTCCTTTTTCTTCTGTTTGTGACTAGAATATTTTGTTCATGTCATTGAAGAGGGGAAAATGATCATTGGAGGCAGCTTCCTTAAAGGAACAATTACTCGTGCCTTTTTTGCCTGGGATCTAACCGTAATGGCAAAAACTGTTCTGTTTGTCAGCCATTTGTCCCCAAGACCCTTCATAGCAGATTATTGCTTTTACAATTTTCCATAGAAAATCAGATATTCATGGAGGGCATGAAGGGTAACCTGGCCTCCAGTAATTCGCACTCAGTTATCTCTCCTTTGCCTAAAAAGAAGCTTAAGAAGTCCAAGCATATGAATCTTTGGCTGTCTCATCAGATCTAGACGTCTTGATGAATCCTTGGACCATCTTGGGTTCATTGGCTACTCCCTCTAGCATGATACTGGAGGCTGATATGGTGCAGTCCTCCCAGATGTCCTTGGCAACAGATGAGACTTCAACTTCTGGCAAGAAGGAGAAACTTCAGCTTGCTATTTAGAGTAACCCAAGACATTACCTAGATTCTTGTCAGGGAACAAATACCCGAGTCTCTAATAGGAGTTCAGCAGGACTCAGAGCCATCATTTTATGTGCAAGCAGGTGTCCATTATGAAAAGAATTAAAAAAAAAAAAAACAACAGGCATACCTCCTCTTCTTCCTCTCAGCAGACCTCTAATGACCCTGAAAAGGAGTGGTATGATTTCCCTCAGGGGCTTTCCAAAGCCATTCTGTCTCTTAAGCCCCCTTATTTTTTTCCCTACTGCTGCTTCTACCTTGTCTCCTCTTGAAAGTCTTAAGAGATTTCTCATAAGATGAAAACTCTGAATCTGATGTGGACTCATTGGCTTATACTCACACATTCATTTCCCTCTGGGCTGTGCATCTGAAAAGGAAGGCATCTTGTCCCCTCACTCTCCATTGGAAGAACTTTTCTTTACAGATACTTACTATTCTTAAAAGGTTGCAGCATTTTCAGTGGTAAGGTAAGTGGGTGTCAGAAATGCAGAAGCGATATTATGACATGTTTGAAGTAGGGAATCCAAAACCTTGTGCCAACACCCCCATCTCTCACTCCCAGTTCCATTATTGAAGCTTTAGGAGAGACATGTTCTACTGTTTTTCTCAATCCTGAGTTCCATCCCCCTGCTCCCAAAAAACTGATAGATTTTACAAGGTTTCAGATTCTTATAATTTTTTTTTGTACAAGAGCCCATCCACTGGTGCTGCTGTAATTTGCCTTACTGCTAAGAAACTTATTAAGCTGATTCCCTCTTCCAATCTTCTACCAAGTGACAAAGGCAGCATAACTATTGATAGGTATGGCAAACATATATGCTTCTTCCTCCTTATTTCATGGCATGAATTATTAAACTCACATGACCAGATATCTTTTGTCTGTTTTGCAGGAATTAAACAAGATCCTATGGGATTTACCAGAATCAGAACGTACATTTTCTGCCTTCTCTTTGCAAAACTGTACAGCTCATGAAGCTGGTTACTTTATTAAGTGCAGTTATGATGCAGCTGACGTATCGTCAAGAGCTGCTAGCACTGGCTCTGTACTGAAAAAATTCTCTTCGTTAAGACATAAATCCTTACCTGAGGATGTCAAAGCTAAGCTCCAAGACTCTATTGACCCCCCCCCCCCCTGGATAAGGAACACATTTTTGGTTCTACACCTGCAGACCTCTTTAAAAACTTACAGGGAGAGGTAAGATAATGGCAGATTTCAGGCAAATCTTATATCTTCTGAGCCAGAGTTTCAAAGAAACTGCCCTTTAAAAGTTGGCCCTTGTTTTTGGAAAGAGCAAAAAAAAAATGCCCCAAACAGATGAAAGATCTAATACAAAGAAATTCTAGGATAAATTGCAGCAGGATTCCAAAATTTCTAATTTTATTTTTTTGACAAGCTAGCCTCTGTACGACTTTTCATACATTGATAGATAAGTACTTGGGTAGCTGCCCTTGCAGGCCATTTTAAGGCTAGCCAATGTCCCTTTTTGTACTTGAAATAACCAATCCCATTTGGTTATAGATTGGCATTACCCATCCCATGATTGGTAATATATTATCCCTAACGAGAATAGCTAGGATCATACCACAGATAATTTGTGGGGAAAATTGCACGGGATTAAGCATTTAGGAGTGGCCTCTGTTCATTAGTAGTACAGGGGGTAATACTGGGATAAATTTTTGTAGATCTAAGTTGAGCTTGAATATGGACAGGGATGAACTTTGTTTTATGAGGATGGAGAGTCTGCTCCACAGTAGCAATATACTCTGCAAGATATACCTGTCCCTTCAAACCATTCTGTTGATGTTGCAGAAGATGTTTAGATCCCTAGACCAAGTATTTCTGGTGTCAATTGACTTGCACATGTGCATTAAATCTATCTGTAATGGGACAGACGAAGTCTTGTATGCCAGACAGGTCAATTAAATGTTGAACATACAACATCTAAAGGGAAAATTACCAGACAAGTATAACTTCATAAATACATTCATCGAATGGCTTAGTACTGCCAACATCATAAACACAACCAACCAAGGTAGGCGGGATTCACCCCCACACACACACACACACACACACCTACCTAACTGTATATACTAACTCGGAGATCGCACTACAGTGGAGGATAGGGCAATTTTCAAAACTTTCCTTCACTTACCTTATGCATTGCATTACTTCCTGGTTGTTGGCCAACTGTGGCCATTCAATCAATTTATTTTTGAAGTTGTATGTGTTCGGTAATTTTTTGTTTAGATGTTTTATGTTTGATATTTAGCCGTTCGAGGATCAGCCTTTTTGATAGCCGAACATGGACTCATCTGCAGAGTACTGAGTGTAGTGATATAGTTTTGAGTAGGTCCATGTAGGACATATTGTTTAGGCCTTGAATCCTTTTAGTAAGGTATCTCTCTGGATGTTCCATTTGATACATGTGTCTGGACAAATACATACCAAAGGGGCATCTAGACACAATCCCTTTGTTTATAAGTTGTACAATATAGAAGCAGTTTCTTACAACAACAGACACATGTTGGTCAAAAGTTAGGTCACGCTGCAGATAAGTTCCAAAATCCCAAACAGCTGGGTCAACTCTTAGGGAAGTATTGTCAGTGTGGTAGTTGTCTGTGGTAGATAACTTCCTAAAGGATACAGTAATGCATTTTGTCATTTAGTTTCAGTCCATGATTTTGGCACCTGTTGTTTACTTTAGACAAACCTTCCTGCAGGATGGCTAAGTCATTTGGGGATTCAATGACTGCTGCCAGCTTGCAGTCATCTGCAGACTTACTCAGCCAGAACCCTTTTGTATTGGCTTTTACTTCATAAAAGTAGATACCAAACAGAAGAGGCCTCAGCACAGAACTCTAGGGGACTCCACTGGTGACTGGTCCCTCTGTGGAGATAACTTCCCCTAATTTGATTGTTTGCATCCTATATGTGAGCCATTTGGCAAACCAATAGGTGACATAGGGATTTATTCATAGTTTATTTAGTTTTTCTATTATGCATGAGTGGGGAATTATTTCAAAAGCTTTGGGACAGATCGAGGTATGCATTGTGTACCCTGTTGCCTGAATCCATTGCTTTGGTGACCTTCTCAAAAATATCTGCCAGGTTGTGTAAGCATTACCTGCACTTGACGAATCCAAACTGAGACAGGTCCAGTGTTTGAAGGTTCCTTATGTCCTGACTGATTAATTCCATAAGTCTTTCCATGGCGTTGCATATGAAGCTGGTCAGACTTATGGGTCTGTGGACAGTTCTGCCTTATGCAGGGGAATGATTGTAGCTGTTCTCCATTCACTTGGTACAAAACCTGTGTGGAGGCTGGGCTAAGATTGAACAGTGTTAGGGATGTGGCTAAATCGTGCTTCATGCTATTTCAGATGCATCCAGGAATGTTCTCAGGACCCATCGATGCATTATTTTTAGCTACCCTCCACTTCCTTCCCCCTGCTCACCTTGGACAGTCTGCCATTCGCCTTTCCTCCCAAACATGTTCTCTCTCTCTCTTTCCTAGTGTGGCAGTCCATAACTACAGACAGAGTTGATTTGGGTGATCTTCCTACTTCTTCAAAGAAAGCTCTGCTGAAAGACTTACACATCACAGTGGACCTCCTACACCATCTGGGGTTCAGCCTAAACCTCAAAAAGTCTCTGTTAATCCCTATCCCAGGATCTGGAATTCCTCGAATGCAGACTCGGTACTCGTTCTGACAACTTTCCTTCCTCTGGACAAGGTTCAACTTCTATCAGAGAATCTTCAGTCTCTTTTTTCTTTGAATTTGACTGAGCAAGACAGATTTTAAGGGCCGTGGGCTTTATAGCATCAACAATTCCTGTGATACCCTTTGCCAGACTCCATATGAGGAAGATGCAGTAGTATTTCAATTCAGTTTGGACTCTCACTGCCACCCTCTAGACTTCCCAATTCCTCTTGTCCATCAAGAAGAAAATGTTTAGTGGATTAACCAGATTTCACTCACACCAGTAGTGCTTGTTCTGGTCCCTCACCATTGCCTGGAACTATACAATGATGTATTCAATCTGGCATGAGGAATGTTCCAAGAACACAAAAGCCTAGGGTGTTTGGTCACCCAGAGACAACAAGGACCACATAATTGTCAAGAAAATGAAAACTGTCATGCTAACATTTCAGTCCCTGAACCACCTTTGGACTCCTGGTCCTCTCAGAGTTTGCACAGAGAACACTACAGTTGTGTTATATAAACAAGTGGGGAGGGGCACAAACTCCAGTCACCTCTGCAAACTGGCAATGGTAGCTTGGGACATTGCCATGCATTACAGTCTCTTCCTTCAGGCATTATACTTCCCTTAGAAGAGGAACACAATGGCAGACATTTTGATCAGATCTAGAGCACACCCTCACAAATAAATTCTAAACACGGAGGTCATACTGGATATGCCCATCAGTGGGATAATCCCAAAATAGATCTTTTTCCTGCACTCAAAACAGATAACTCAAGTTGCCCTGCCTCAGGGCACCATGCCCAGAAGCTTGGAAAATGGACTCCTTGTGTTTCTCATGGAATGGTAATTTTCTTTATGCATTTCCCCTATTCCTTTGATTCTGAAAATCCTTCTCAATTAGAATGGAAAAGCCAGAAATCTTGCTTGAGAGTCCCTTTTGGCTCTGAAAGCACTGCTTTCTCTTCCTTTTTCACATGGCCAGCAGCAGTCATCACAAGTCATCTCACAAGATAGACTTGCTCATACAACACAAGGATGCTGTAATGTAATCAAATCTCCAAATTCTAAGCTTAACTGTTTGTTAAAGAAAAAATTAATACCATTCAGGGACAAATTTCCAGAGGGCATGGTACAGGTTCTACAGGAGGCTAGAAAATCTGTTACAAGAAAGTCATGTATTTCCAAATGGGACAGAACATTTCTGTTTACTGCCACAAGAAGAAACAGGACTGTTACAAAATAGGTATCCCTAAAATAAGAGCTGCTGAATTCTGGACTTGCATTTTCTTGTATCAAAGCACATTTGTCAGCCATTTCTGCCTGCCTTTATAGCCATAGCATTTTCTTGTCTTATTAAGGTCAAACAGTTTTTGAAATACTTCCTGCACTTTAGACCTCTAAGAAGAGGTATTTATTGTACTTGTGATCTAAATCATAGAAACCTGCACTAATTCAAAAATTGCTTGATCAAATGAATCCACATTTGTGTAGCAGTCACTTTCTCCCCATAGTGTAGTTGTCAAGTGTTGATTATACTGGGAATAAGTGTTTGAGGAGCTTTGATTCCAGCAGAAAACACAATTGTTAATTTGTTGTATGAATACTGTTTTGGACTTTTTGTAGTTAAAAAGACATTTGCACTGCTTTTATTTGGACTACTGCTCTCAACCCCATCTGTAAACACTTGCATGTATAATTGCTCAAAAGCTGAGGTCAGTGATAAAATTCCTTTTGCCTTTCAGCTATACAGCTTGATTGATTCCTTATATGTTGAAACAAAAGTCACTAATATCTAGACTACCTGTAATTACGGAGAATCCACAGGGGCCTAAACACTTGTGCTGAAAAGAGTAGCAGGCGAATTGTAATCTACCACCTGATCAGGCATGTTTTGCTTGAAGTCTTATCACAATTTTTCGCTATGAAATGCTACAGCAAGATGTACTCCTTGTAATTACTATAACGTTTCAAGGTCAATAGAAATTATTTAAAAGAAAATTGCTATTAAAAACATTTTCCACTAAATTCACCCTTCCTGTATGTGTGTCTGTGCATGTATGTGGGAGGTATCCACATCCCTAACATTCACTAAAATTAAGAAGCCAAGAAATCAAATGCAAATTTCCATACATTCAGGTAATCCATCATATCCCTGGATAATTCAAAGTGTTATAAATTCCTGAATCTTCTTGCTATCTATAGACTACTAATACTTGACTTAAGTAGTCCATATTAATGCATGTGCAACAAAACAGCAGCCCTCCTTGCACTGAGTAACAATACCAAGTAACCTGGGCTGATGAGCAAATATAAAGGACCTTGGGCTGGTATACTACTACTACTTGGGAGTGTTTTCTTAGCTCTTTTTACCCACCCCTTCTGCTTGTCCATTACCACCCCTTGATTGCAGTAGGTATCAATTTCACCCACAAGAGGCTGACATCAGCAGGACATCTGTGCCTCACTTTTGGAAAGGACTGATATCAGCAGGAAGCCCTGCCACCCTTGGACGTACCTCACTGTTGTTTCCCTGGTCTCCACCAGGGATTTCAAACATCCACACTGTACCCCAAGCTTATGCACCTCTCTTGTTCTTTTTAAGATGGGCACACCCATTCTCCTCTGCTAGTGCATCAGACACCAAACCAGTCATCAAACTCTGATTGCTTGGCCGTAGTTAGAGCTTTACCCTGTACACCATAGCACTGACAAAGTGGTTTGTTTTGGTTTAGGTTTTGTACATAGATATTTATCCATGTAGAAATTGTGGGTGTATTGTTTTGTTGTTAAATGTTTTGTGTGGTAGGTACATCAAATGCATGCGTGCAAGGGAAAGAACATTAGCAGCACAATTTGTTATAGTTCGAAATATGCAACTGATCAACTGTTGCTGTAGGAGAAAACAAAGGATCTTAAAATATTAAAAAAGAAAAAAAAGTCCAACAGGCAGGTAAAGACCGATGTCCTTACATTCACTGCTGCAGTATTCCTTATTAATGGGATTCCCTGCCATGAAGCCCTCTGTCTGGCCAGTTTACAAAAGTTTATCGTTGCTTTAAGGTACGCTGAATGTTAGTTGCGCTCTCCTTTCATATGGTAGAGCGTAAAGGTGATGTTCAGGCATACTATCCTCAGAACTTCTTTGCCACTAATCCGAACACTGTTTTAACCGCTGGTCTGTTGCATACAACCGTTTTTTTTTTGTTTTTTTTTTACCGTTTTTCAGTTTATTGGCTTTTTTGTGCTTACTCCTGTTTGCTGGAGTCCTCGCAGTTGCCACTGTAGGAGACTTATTCCCCATAAAGACCGCCATGATAAGTGTCTTTTTTGCCTTGGTGATACTCACGACCATATGTCTTGTTCAGTTTGTCAGGCATTTGTCCTCAAAACTCTTCACAGTAGGCTTTCTTCCCTTCCCTTTTCTTGTACATCGAAAACCAGTGACTTAAGCTTCTTGCTGCGAGTACTATGGATGGGACTTCCTGCCCTGAGGGTCAGCCATCTGGGAAGAAGAAGGTGCATAAGGTAAGACCAGAATCTTCCACTGTCCAGCCTCTGCTGGGAGTTTCTCCTGAGGTTATTATGCACCTGGAGGCTTACCCAGTTGTTTTGTCAGATTATTCTACCATGTCTGGGTTGGAGGCTGGTGAGGATCTAGCAGGCAGCACGTCCGATGAGGTTTTGCAGGCATCCGTTGTGGGTGTTTAGAGGGAACCACAGTTGACTGTTTCTGAGGGGTTTAATGGGGTTCTGCAGTTTCTCTTTAGGGAAGAGGTTCCTACTGCAGTTGTGGAATGCCCTCCTGAGTCTGGACCTTATCAGGTTTCTAGGAAGGCTGTCCCTTTGAAGAAGAAACAGAAAACTAGCCATGTTTCTTCTGCTCCTAGGGATCCACAAAGTGAGTGGCAGGCTTTTACTCAGGGGTTATTTAATGCTTTACTGTCGTTGCGGCCTCCTCAAGGGGTTTCAGTTCCTGCTCCTCCTTGGTACACTTCTTCCCCTAAAATGCCCAGAGAATTCCATTCTTCTTGGGTGGATTCTAATGATGACTCCCTTGCTTATTCTGGCCATATTGCTTCTCCTTTAGACTACGGGTCTGAGGAGGAGGATTCTCATACTCCTGATAATCCTTCTGAGGAAATTTCCTTTGGGGACATGATCGCTAGGATGATGGACTTTTTTAAGTGGGATTGTGCCCGGGTTTCGGATATTCATAAGAGGTACTCTGAGTTACTGCAAATGGAATCTCCTAAACCAGCTGCCAT
>NC_056734.1:972453528-972533528 GCF_019279795.1 Protopterus annectens | reverse complement strand
AGGATTCCTACATCATACTCTTGAAAACAAGCACACGCCGTTTATGTGAACAAATGCACGTTAGTATAGTCAGTAACCTAGTGTTGTTAAATGACAGATTCACTTCTGCCTGGCACTGCAGTTCACAGTACTGTAGACTCACCACTGTTGAAGGTGATGCCACCTTACTTGATTTTACAATGTTTTTTTCAAACTACAAGCATGAGTGACAGTTAAGCGACTACTCAGGATGTCATAAATTTCAAAAAGGGTCAGATACAGCACTTGGAAGACATTTAAAACAAATTATCCCTTTTTGATTAGTAGAAAAAAATCATTAAAGCCATTAGAGATCTAAAGTTTTCTGCATAGCCTCTGACTTTTGGAACTGATCCCTTATCACTTCCACCAGTACACATATACAAGTGCAGACACAGGGAAATCGACTGATTGTGACTGCACCATTAGCTGCATTTGATCACCTGAGACAGGCCTATTTACAATGCAGACTTGTTGAGAAAAACTTCTAGTCAGGGCATCTTTAACAGGTTTATGAAAGTGAATCATACTACATCCTTTTGTGTGTGTGTGTGTGTGTGTGTGTGTGTGTGTGTGTGTGTGTGTGTGTGTATATATATATATATATATATATATATGTATATATTAAATATGTATGTACACAGTTCAGGTAACATTCGCAGTTAACAGTACTGTAGAACGTATACAAAGGCACTGCACCTTGTTCACAGAGAAACAGCAATGCTAAATCATTGTACATTTGGAACAAATGAAACCAGAAAAGTGCTACTCTGTTAATGCAGGAATCCAAAGATATGAAAACATGCAATAGAAATGTGCAATCTATTATTCAAATAAATAAAATCTACTGTCCTACCTTAAACTAATATCTCTTTAACTGTATTTCTTGATGATTTATCATGTCAAAAATTTACATGAAAACATATATAACAGAAGTAATGGTAAAGGGTGTCCCCAGAAGTAATTTCAAAATTTAGCTGTGATGTTATTCACAAAGTTGCTCAGTTATTAGCAGCGTACTACACAGAACAAACAGTAGCTATAGTTAAACAAGAAGTCACAGTCACAAGTACTTAGAGGTGAACTGAAATGTACAATCTAGGACAGGAGTAATAAGGGTGTCAGTTTCATTTAAATAATAGTAGAATACATATAAATAACACTTATTCTTCAGATGTAGAGGAATATGACAAGTGCTCATGAGAAGGCCAGACTTAGGGAGCAGAAGTAGTATGAAGGGGAGTGGGAAAGGAAGTAGTAGTAATGGGTGACAAGACTAAAATATAGTAATTAACCATTAAGGCAGATGACATTTCAACTTGAGGGAAGTTTTTGATTAATGTTGTGGAAAGTAGAGACATTACAACTGTCATTGTGTTTTTGCAATGATGCACACAAAGATGGTGGTAACAGTATTGATGTCCCAGGAACTGTTTTGTTATTTTACAAGCATTGTATACTTCATGTTTCAGGTTTCTGTACAGAATAAATGAGGAAATAAATTTGCAGAAGTCTTTAACTGGATAAAAGTAACACAAATCAAAGATAGTGACCTTATTGTGGTGGATATGTCTGTGTGACCTTGTGACACCTAGTCCTTTGTTGCCTGGAGCTTTATGCTGCTGGTAGAGTCACACTTCTCAAATTAGTCTGAAAGAAGGAGTCAGATGAACAGAGGCCATAAAGCACTCCAAGCACCTTGCTTGGAGGCAGGGATAGTGAGACCCACCTCTAGAGTTAGACCTCGAAGTGACACTCACCAGAAAGTAGAAGATGAACAGGTAGACCACCTGGCCTGGAAATGCTCAGGTAGAAAATGCTACAGGAATCCACTATGTATGTTTACTGAGTGCTCACCAGCTACAAGGCAAAGAGTATATATACCTCAGATGTAATGCCAGTCAAGAAGCAGACAAGTGCAGGATGAATTAAGGAAGATTTTCCTCAGCACCATGAAATGGCTGTTGGGACAAAGAATGAGAGACTACACTACTGGAAAAGGAGGTTAAAAATTACCTGCCAGATTTAGCCTGTCTTATATCTTACTCTCAGCATTAATTCTATAGCCAACGGTTTTAACAGGGGTGAGTTTGTCTTGCACAATGTTGCTGACCAGTATAAAAAGCCTTGCCTGGGTGTAGGGTTACTCACAAGCCCCTGACTCCGTGTTCTTCAGATGGCATTTGTGGCAGTGTGTAAGAAGATCACCTGAATGCAGTGGAAAACTGTAGAAAGGTAATTTTTTTGTCTGTGCTCATGCAACAAAGAGCTGTGCTGAATATGGGTCCTTTTTCTAATTTCTTCAGGTCTTTTGGGTTTCTAATACCATGATGGGAATGTACCCCCCATTCCTTAGTCAAAGTATGATTAAAGTTCATGAAATTATTATGGTTTAATTCTTTTACGTTAGCCAGAAGTGCTCTTCGCAGTGCCCGCAATGTGCCCAGTAATGTCATGTATCTGTTACATATCTAAGGACAATTGTAAATTCTTTTTTGTAAGACCCATTCCTCCTACTACTGTCGGAATATCCTTCTTCCACATCCACATTGCCCCTGTTTCTTCCTGCAAATCCTGATATTTTATGATTTTTTTGTCTCTGTGTACATAAGACATTGTAGTCACTGGTTGTAGCAATTTCAAAGATCAATGCTACTTTTGTCCTCCTTACATGGACTACTGTATCTAGTTTTCTCGTGTCTATTTTTTGAACTGTTGGTAATGGGTGATCCCATCATTTTCTATAATGCTTTGTGTCTCATGTATCCATTGTTTTTCAGCTACTTCAGTATCATGTTTCCACAATCCCCAAGGTAACACTGTTGTCACATTATTATGCATTTCAATATACAATCCTTCTGCCAGTAGTATATCACAACCAGCAACAAAATGTGTGACTATTAACAATTCTGTTTTACAAAACCTCCAATTGTCTGTTTCTCCCACATGTTCAATGAACTTTGTAAACCGACATGTATGTAGTCCACTACCTTGGGCCTCCAATATTAACCTTTCATCTTTTGGTTTACATTCACCTCTCCTTAACCTTTCCTTTTGATCCCAATCAACATGAGGTTGTTGCAAGAGTTTTCTGTACTTGCAACTATATTTAATTTGGTGAGCCATTGCTCTGTCCAGCTGTGATGTTATCAGAGTTAGTTTTTCTATACTAAATCCTTCACTTCGCAGGTAATCCATAACCTGATTTTCTGTTTGTTTAACTTCTCCATTACTAATCCTCTTTTTCTACTTTCTTCTTTGTTTTCTTATTTTTTATATTGTAAAATTTTCCATATCTTGATGCCTTTGCCTGTATTTCTCTTCAAATATCTTTGGTGCTGCTCTTTTTGTATTCATTAGTTTTGGGTTTTCCTTTACATAAATATTGCACCTTATTAAATCTCTTTTTCTTTCTCGTGTCCATATTTCTTCTTCAGTTGTCTCCAGCTCTTCCTGTTTCTCCTTACTTGAGGGACTCGCTGTTCCATCATGTTGTGATGTAACCTGTGTTAAGACTTTCTACACTAAATCCTTCACTTTGCAGATATTCTATAACTTCAACTTATATATTTTTTAACTTCTACTTTACTAATCTTCTGTTCTATGTTCCTTCTTTGATCTTATTTTTTGTATTGTGAAATTTTCCATATCTGGATACCTTTGCCTGTTATTTCTCTTCCAATATCTTTGGGGTGCTTTTGTGTGTTGATTAATTTGGCTTTCTCCTATGCGTAAATATTGCACCTTATCAGATCTCTCTTTCCCATGTCCATATTTCTTTTTTATACCTTTCAAAAATATCTAGATTTTGTTCTGTATATTTGCGCACTTCTTCAGTTGCTTCTTTTTCCAAACAACCCAAGGTTGCTTGGTTTATCTAATGTTTTTCGTAAATATGTTGTATTAATGAAAGCAAATTTTATTTGAAGCTTATGACAGTTTTCTTTGTGCAAGTATTTTTCTCTCCTGCCATTTTTATTTTATTTATTTATTTGCAGTTTGTTTGCCAGGATAGTTCCTTGGGCCACGAGGAGCCCATTTTCAATGGAATCCTGGGGAGAAAAGCTCTAGAAAAATTAATTCATGCAAAAGGGATCAAAGTACCTAAAACATACAGGATGTATATATATATATATATATATATATATATATATATATATATATATATATATATACACTTACAGAATGTATGTGTACAGAAATGCAAAGTATACAAATAAAGTAAAAATCATCATTAATAGGAGCAAACTGGTGCAATGCAAAGAAGAAATTTCTTCAAAACAATCAAGTTCATAAGAGTTGCCTTAGTTACACAAATTATATCTTAATTGATAATTTCTACAGTATCCAAAAATTAAGCAAATTCCTTTAGTTTAATCGAGGTATAAAACTGTAGGAGGCTGTTTTACAGATGCTTTGGCTTCTAGAGGTTAATAGAGTGTACGAATATGTAGGATGAGTGTAAGAATTTAGGTGTGAGTGAAGCAAGGTTTTGAATGAAGAGAGGCTGCTTGTGGTACGGATGAGGGGTGGGAGTGAATTCCAATGGCGTACAAGAGAGACATTAAATGTTTGCTTGCTGGGTGGTAGGTTTATGTAGTTCAACTAGATTTTGGGAATTAGATCTTAGAAGTCTATCAGGTCGATGCATTTTAAAGGTGGAGGCAAGAGAGAGACAGAGAGAGGGGCCAAAAAATAAGTTTGTGCACTTGGACAAGTTGAGTATAAATGAGGAGATTGGGCAGCTCAAGCAAATTAAGTTGATGTAGGGCAGTACAGTGGTGGGATGTGGATCTGTGGCCAGTTGCAAATTTTGATATTTTATTGTAGCAAGAGGAGAGAGTTGTTTTGAGGGAAGATAGAAGGTTGGTAAGGATAGAGGCACCATATTGGAGGGATGGGATAAGATATGTGTTAGCTAGGGTGAGCCTGGTGGAGGGAGAGATTTAACGACTGTGGTGGTAGAGCATGCCAGTTTTCTTAATTTTTTTTTTTGTTATATTTACTTGTAAATGGTTATCAAACTTTAGCTAATAGTCAGTGAAGATTCCTAGTAGTTTAGCATTGGGAACTGTTTCCAGAGGAGTGTTGTTTTGACTGGTGATTGAGAATGAGTTTTTATCTAGGGTAGTGGTTTTGGAAGTGGTAAATATCATGAGTTTAGTTTTGGTTGCATTGAGTGCTAGATGATTGTCTAGCATCCGTTGCTCAGTGGAAGAGAAAGCATCTTGGATTAGTTTAGTTAAAGTGGAGATAGAGGAGGCGGAGCAGATCATAGTAGAGTCGTCGTCGTATTGAATGAGGTTGGGATTAGGTATGGCTTGGTAGAAGTCGTTTATGAGTATATTGAATAGAAGGGGACCTAGAATTGAACCTTGGGATGCCTGTGGGGATGTTTAGGAAAGGGGAGGTGGCTTTTTTCCATCTATGTGTTGCCTATTTGAAAGGTAACTGGTAAACCAGTTGATAGTGGAATGGGACAGGTTTAGTTTGGAGAGAGTATTGAGGAGAAGATTGAGAGATGGTGTTGAATGCCTTAGAGAGGTCAAGGAGGAGGGTAGACACGCTATGACTAGAGTCACGGGCTTTGTTGACAGTTTCTAGGAAGGAGAGGAGAGCTGTGGTGGTGCTATGGCCAGGTCTGAATCTGTGTTGTGTGGGAGTAAGGAGATGGTTGTTTGTAAGATAGTGCAATAGTTGCAGATGGATGCATTTTTCGAGTAATTTTAAAATAGGGGATAAGGTGGTGTTAGGTCTAAAGTTAGAGGTATTATTATTGTTGCCACCTTTGTGAACTGGAATAATGAAGGCCTTTTTCCAGAGCTGTGGAACATGGCATTCTGAAATGGAACAATTTATTAGAATGCAGATAGGGAGGGCAGTGGCTTCTGCAGATGCTTTTAAGAAATAGAAGGGTATATCATCACGGGCATTAGAACCAGGCTTCAATTTTAGAAGAAGTTTTTTATGGTAGATATAGGGATGGGGTTTGTAGAGAAGAGAGGAGGTTGGGGATGGGAGATGCTAGGGGAGGAAGGGATAGGCGGGGGGTGAGGGTAGGGAAGCTGAGTTGGTGGGGAAGGATGTTGTTAATTTAGCTATGGAATCGATAAAGAAAGAGTTAAATTGGGTGGCTAAGTCTACGTCTGAGGCATTTGGGTCACGGGAAGAGTTTTCTTTTTTACCAGGGTTCAAGAGGGAAGAGATTCCTTTCCAGGTTTTATTAGGGTTGGTATTATGGTTGGTTTGGAGTGCAGAGAAATATGCTTTATGGTCTGAGATAATTTTTTTTACTTTGTTTCTAAGTGTTTTGTAGTCATTGAGGGAGAGGTTAGATTTATTTTTGAGGTACTGTTTCCAAGCCTTATCTTGGAGTCTCATAGTAGCCAAGGTATTTTTGGTTAGCCATTGGATGGGATTGCTTTTTATGCGTTTTGTTTTCGGGGGGGGGTGCAAAGGAGTCTAGAAGGGTTAAGAAGTTTGAGTTAAAGTATAACAGCATTTTCTAAGGGAAGGGTCTTAAGTGGGTTCCAGTTAATTCTTTTGAGTGCATCTGAGAATATGCTAGTTAAAGTTTTTTAGGCAGAGTGGAGGCATAAGTATCATTTAGTTTTAAGGAGGAGGGAAGACGGTGGGTAAAAGTGGGGAAGTGGTCACCTAAAGGGTCAGGAAGAGTGCCACTAGTGGAGATATAATGTGGATGGGATACTAGAATCCAGTCTAGTGTGCTTCTGGTATGGAAGTCCTTGGAGGGCCTAGTTGTTGAATTGATAAGTTGAGTGAAGTTAAATAAGTTTATATTCAGTGAGTAAGTGGGAGATTGAATAGTGGCCCAGTTAATATTGACATTGCCCAGGATTATAGTTTTGTTGATTATGCTGGTGGAAAGCCAGGAAAGAATCTCTTCAAGGATTGAGATGTTGTCTCCAGGAGGGATATAAAGGGTGACTATACATATAAGTTTTTGTTTGTTGATCTGTAGTAGGGCTGGAATTAGTTCTGCATTACCAAATTTGGGAATAGGTTTGGTGTACGTGGTAACTAAAGGGGATGATGAGTAAAGGAGAGGGACTACCCCTCCTTTTTTTGTGTGTTCCATCTTTCCTAATCGTGCAGTAATTAGAACCAAGGAGAAGGAATAGCCAGCAAGAAACGATCAATGGGATGAGGAGCAAACTCAATGTAAGGAGAGACAGGGGCAAGGCACAAGGGCACTGTGTAACTATAGTGGAAAATTGAGGATTTTTGGCATTAGGAACTGAAGATGGGCAGTTAAAAATTTTAACAGGTTAAGCTATGGAAAATGTAAGAACTTTAAAGTAGTAATGTTTAATAGGGGTAGACAGTGGAGAAATCCTGCCATCTAGTGGCCAAACTGCAAAGGATTACGAGAATGGGCTGAAAAAGTAGAAAGGGGTCTGGGGGGGAAAAGTGAAGACTGAGGCCAAGGTAGGCTGCTAGCAAGTGTACACTGAATTAAATTATACAACAGTAAATTAGACTACGTCAGGTTTAAACTTAAGTACACACACGCTGTAGAAGTTCTTTGGGGGAGAGGCTGAATAGTTAGAGGATCCCTTTTGGTAGTTCTTTCAGGGAAAGCCAGGGTGTTTTGGAGAGCAATGGAGGATGCCTGGGGGGGAGGACAGATGAAGCAGAAGTGAACAGCGGATGAAGCTAGCAGCCTGCGGTGAGACAGGATTAGAAGGGAATAGTGGAAATTAAATTTTTTTGTATATCTTCTGTCTGGAAATTATAGGGTTCTTGCATAACAGTAACAATACAGAATTACTTTCTTATCCTCAATAGTATACTCTGTCATCTTTATGGCTCTTTTTGTGTATCAGTTTTTGTGGACTACTACTTCCTTCTACAATGTGTGTGTGTGTGTGTGTGTGGGGGGGGCATCCTCCCCCTGGGCCTGGTCTACCAGTATTGTATGAATGTTTCCATGTCTTTAGGATTTTACACTGTCATTTTTCCCAGTCCTGGCACCAATGCACTTACCAGGATTGGGTACTTTTTATCTGAGACTTGTGCACCCAGCTATCTTTTTTATTTTTAACCTACTTCTGTCCATGATGTGTGCTATATAAAATACAGTCTATATATCAGCGTTATCTTGGTGAGATTTTGGGAAAAAACAGGGTCCACCTTGTGAAGGTACTTACCAAAACTTGAGGATGAATTAATTTCCAGCAGTACTGCTTTCCTTTACTTGCTGATTTATCATCTTTCCATTTGGACTCTAATTTCTCCAAGTCATTTGGGTTTCTAATACTGTGACTGGAATGAAGCCCATTCCCAAGTCCAAGTACGATTAAAGTTCATGAATTTAGTATTGTATCAATCTTTGATGACAGCCAGAAGTGCTCTTTGCAGCACCCACAATGTGCCAAGTAATGTCTCCTTTTGCAGTATGTACAGGGTTACTGTTGGTAACGTATATGATTGTGGATACTTTTTTATAAGACCAGTTGCTCCTCCTACTATTGGAACTATCTGGGTATCTTTCTTCCATATTGCTTTCATTTCTGCATGCAAATCCTGATATTTTATGCATTTCTCTCTCTCTCTCTCTCTCTCTGTACACAGCACACTGTAGTTACTGGGCATGGCAATTTCAATAATCAGTGCTACTTTTGTCTTCTTTTCACTGTATCAGGTTTTATAGCATCTAACTTTTGAAATGTTGGTAATGGATGATCCCATGTGATGTAGTCTTCATTTTTCTGTGATGCTTTGTGGCTCATGTTTCCAGTGTTTTTCAGCCACTTTAGTACCATAATGTTTGCATAATCCCAAGTGCAACAGTCTTGGCACATTATTATGCCTTTCAGTATACAGTCCTACTGCCATTAGTATGTCACAACCAGCAACAAGGTGTGCAAATGTTTCCAATTTTGTTTTACAAAACCTACATTTGTCTGTTTCTCGCACATGTTCAGTAGACTTTGTAAACTAACATGTTTGTAGCCCACTGTCTTGGGCCGCCAATATTTAACATTTCATCTCTTGGTTTGAATTTGCCTCTCCTTAACCATTCCTGCGTTCGATCCTGATCAACATAAGGTTCTTTCAGAAGTTTTCTGTATTTGCAACTATATTTATGCATTTTCCACATTTCTTGCCTTATCATCTCATCCTTTACCTTATATTCTTTCTTTTTGTTTTTTGGCACATTCAGTTGCTGTCTGATCTTTATCTACTTCTGGTTTGATTTTCATTCCTGCTTGACACCAATATTCTTCTGCTAGATTAAGCAGAGAAGTCATTTTAGATTTATTCTCTGCGTATTTCAAAATTTTCACTACATTTGGGTCTTATGAAGGCAGCAGATAAGTTTGCAGTCCCACAATTGCAGATCTATACATGTAATCAATTTCAAGGAGGCACATCCCTCATTCAGAATGGGTAATATATAATCTCGGTTTTCACTAAGTTTTATAAATCATTTGGTGAGCATGAAGCATCCTTCTGGTTTTCCTGTCTAATCTATCCAACACGTTTTGGGTCCAGTGAATTACTCCAAAACTGTAAGTTAGGACAGGAAGAGTAAATTGGTTTATAGCTTGAATTTTGTTCCTAGATGTCATCTCTGTTTTCAGGATTAATTTAAGTCTTCTAAAGTGTTCCTTACTAGGTTTTATTCACATTTATTCATGTTTTATTGTTGATCCTTCATCACTTCCCAAATATTTATACACTCAGTCTTGCTCAAGTTCTTTTATATCACATTTTTGTCCCAAACTGATGTTTTCTTGGTGTTGCAGTTTTCCTGCTTTAAAGGTTGCTTTTGCACATTTATCACAACCAAGTGACATTTTTATATCATCTGAAAAATTTTTGACAACTTGCAATTGTGCTTTCAGTTCCTTATCTGATGAGCTCTAGAGCTTGAGATGGTACCTCCTATAGATTATTGAATTTTGCTAGACAACTTCAGTCTTCATGTAGGGAATGATGGGGATAGGGAAATGAATGTGACTGGAAGGAGCAGTCTGCTTTATCTGAAAAAAAAAAGTGATTTGCTTTTTGACTTCTACACTAGTCATGTTAACATTTTGACTTCTACACTAGTCATGTTAACAGTAACACTGAGTACAAGCACAGTGATCTTCATAGTTGTACTTTGTACCAGTATTTTGGTCCGTAAGTTACTGTGTTTATGTCATCAGTTCTGAGGCCATCTATTTTGGCAGCTTGGTCAAGAGAGTTGTTGGTCATGATTTGAATGGAAAGCTTCATCACATTGTAGCAAATGCAGGACAATCCTGGGAAACCAATTTTGTACTGAGGGTGCACTGGAAAGCTTAAGAGATGCTTCTGTACAAGATGAGTTTAATGCCAGCCTACAGAGCAGATTCTCCCGTACAGCTAGTAGGAATAAAGAGTCTCACTGGACCCTGTTGAAGACCTAAGTAGTTGAAGTAGCTACTAGCAGATGTGGCCTAGTAGTGGTCAGCACCTATCATCATGGTAGTCATGTGGTAAGGGAAAACTGTCATGCAATGCTAGTATATGGTTTCAGGATCTGGCTGAAAGTTTTTGACAAGAAGATAGTAGCTGCAGCAGTTGCTGAAGCAGAATGCATGATGTGAGATCTTTGGCAAGGACCTAGAAAGATGACTTTGGAAAGCCTCAGAGACATTCTGGCAGTCCCTAGCAACTCAGGAGGTGAAGGTGGGATATTGTTGAGGGTGTTTTCAGCAAGGATGAAAAAACTTTTGCAAGAGTGAAGAAGCATTTATCTTGACTTGGGGACACTGTCAAGAAATGGAAGGAATATTTTGAGGAGCTTCTGTATCAGGTAAGTCATGTCTTCCTCAGAAGACGCAGTGAAATAATCAGTGGAACTGGGTCCATTTGGTAAAAGAGGTCACTTTAGATCACATTGCTTAACCATTTGGGAAGGAAAAAATATATATACTAGGGTGCTAGAAGGGTGACTTAATCTAAAAGTCAGTCTTGACTTTTATGAGGACCTATATAAATTCTGTCTAGACTGTGAAACAGTGCATTATTTCTTTGTACAAAGAGAGTCACAGCAACGTGGGCAGTCTAAAAATCTCAGACTTCCCAAATTTACTATCAAGATTGCCTGCTAACAAAATGCCTCTTAATGCCGTTGTTGTACATGCAAGTGCTAAATGGTAATGACTGTACCATTTTTATCAAGTCCAAACCTTTGTAGCAAGGTATTATATAATTTTGCTTTAGTGCATTTACCCAAGTATTTTTGGCACAGACAAAATCCACCTCAGCTGTAAAGGGGTAAGATGCGTTCATATCTTTTGGTTAAAGCATCAACTTCCATATCCAAAATTGTTACTCATGATGTAATACCTCTGTAAATGTCTGTTACAGTAATGCCTACAGTTTAATCAAATAATGTCCATGAGCTTCACCTTCTGGCTTACCAACAGTGTTATAAAGTTATTGTTCTTGAAACATGGCAGTGTGTTCAACTGAATGTACATGGATTTAATAAATTTAAATGCTCAAGTACCTTCTCTTCTGGTGGGGGAGTTGTACTGTTTGTCAGCAATGAACTCATTCAGGACTCTTCCAAGATGGCGGCATAACTTCAGCTCTCCCAGTGTGAAAACAGAAACTGAGAAACAACAGCCAGTGATACTGTCAGTTTGAGTAAAATCCACTGACTGGTTACTAAGTACACTGCCTGGATGCCAGCAAAGAAGAAACCAGGAGAGCCTGAAAGTAAATCCACTAGAAAAGTAGAAAAAACACTAGGAAGAATCCTGCAGCTGTTCAGCAACATTAGTTCATGCTGCAGGTTTGTTGCAAGACAATGCTTCCAGTTATCCAAAGGAAAGAAAAAAAGTAAGCCAAATGTGCTCAGAGTTGATTAAAATAAATGAAACACTGAGGGAGTATGTCAACCCAGATAACAAAATGCTAGACAATTTTTGAAGATTTAAACAGTTATTCAGAAAAATCAGATGTTAAAATGAAGACAAGGCTGGCTGAGTATGAGAGCGCTCAAGAAAATAGAATTAGAGGACAGAGCATGTAGGGAAAATCTGAGATTTTCTGTTGTACTAGAGAAAACTAGAAGAAACAGACTGTATTAATTTTTTGAAGTCTCAGCACAGCAGGAACTATCAACTGAAAGGGCACACCATGTGTGTACTCCAAATCTGGCCATGAGAAAGCAAACTAGATCTGTATTAGTAAAGATACAAACCTGTCAGAAGAAAGGGTTGACCCTGACAAAACTGTGGCAAAGAGTTAAAAAAGTTGGAGACAGCAGAGTGTTTGTGGAAAATGATTATTCACTGTACGCAAGGCAGAAGAAAAGGAAATGTATTCCAGTAATCGGGAATGTCTTGTGTATTTTCCCTAAGTAGATGGCAGTGTTGGAGGTGTAATGGGGAAGAAAGAGGTAACTTGGAGCATATGTTCTCAGAATGTTATAAGTTGGCAGACTTTACAAATTCCCTACAAAGTCCTCTGTCAGGAGTACTGAATGACCAAATGAGTGTAACTAAGGAAGTGATTTTTTGAGCTGGGATACGGGATCTGAATTGCATAGACTTAGTAAGGCCTTGTTAAGTTTAATTCTGGTTGCTGCCAAAAAAGCAATCACTAGAAAGTGAAAATCAAAATCTAAACCAACTATACTTGACATACATACAAATATTTCAATCATGGGCATTAATGCCCTTCTAGCATGCCAATATACCATAACAGCTGTTCCCATAATAGACTTCCAAGATGGCTGCACATTGAGTAACAGCTTATTTCTGGCTCTCCCAGTGTGAAAACAGAAACTCAGCAGAAAATGCCAGTAGACTTCTGTTTATGGGTAAAGTTCAGTAACTGGCTAGCAAGTGCACTGCCTGGATGCGACGAATAAAGAAATACAAAAGACCTGGAAAAAAATGGCTACAAAAATGAGGAATAAACACTGACTGGGGAAAGTTCTGCAGCTGTTCAGCAAAAAACAATGCAACCTTCAAACATGACTTCCAGTAACCTATAGGAAGATATAAGACAACTGCATACACACCTGATTAAAATAAACAAAACACTAACGGAGTGCATCAACACAAACAACAAAAAGTTAGAAAAAATGGAAGAAGCTTTAAACAGATATTCAGATGAGCTGATAAACCTGCAAAAATCATCAGAGGTCGAAATAAAGAAAAGTCTGACTGAATATGAGACTGCTCAGGAAGAGCGGTTACAAAAAATAATAGAATTAGAGGACAGAGCACATAGGGAAAACCTGAGATTTTTAGCTATACTAGAGAAGCTGGAAGGAACAGACTGCATTCATTTTATGAAAGAACAAATAAGCAACTGGACTCATATTCCACAGCAGGAGTTGTTAGTTGAAAGGGCACATTGTGTGTATGCTCCAAACCTGGCTATAAGAAAGCAACTTAGAACTTTAATAGTAAAGATTAAATCCTACCAGCAGAAGGAGTTTCTGACCAAACTGTGGACATTAGGACAAAGTAATAAAAGTGGGAGACAGCAGAGTGTTTGTGGAGAATGATTACTCATTGTACACCAGAGCAAAGAGGAGCAAATTTATTCTACTCTTCTACAGGGAATGTCGAGATGCAGGTGTGAGGTTCAAACTGGTGTATCCAGCTGTCTTCAAGGTATTCTCTGCAGGGGACAAAATCATTTTTTGATGAAGTACATGCTAAGGAGGAACTACAAAAGTCTGTCCAACAAAACGTAAGCACTGAAACAGGAGGAGATTCTGTGTGTTGTTGTTCTAAAGCCACAAAACGGTATTTTAATAAACAAATGTAAGTGTTTTCATTTTCAGGGCTACAGAAACATCATCAGACAAACAAATACACTAGCTGACATGCTTTAAATACCATAAAAACATCACTTCCTTAAGGGATTAACCTCAGTTCCTTGAGGGGATGGGGCCCAAATGGAAAGCATGTTATACAACATCTTATGCAGCATCTCACTTTCTAAGAAAGGTGGCGCCAAAATGCAAGATACAGAGTTAAAAAACATTTTGTTACCTTCATAAAATCCTAGTGCATTTTGAATACTAAAAGCTAAAAAACATATATGCAAACATAGAAGTTAATGCCAATAATAAAATTGCATTAGTAGCTTTGTATAAAATAAAAAAAGCACATCATTTCGTAATAAAAATCCCGCTTTCAACTTTAAAATAGGTTTGATCGATATGTACTTATTAAGGCCTGGGGGGGAGGGTAGTGGCATTTAAGAGAACTTGCCAATACAGATCCCTTTTCTCCACTAAGGTCTCCCAGTCATCCCCTCTGTCTAGTACACCCACCTTTTCCAAAATAACAAATACAAATTTCTTAAAACCAGGACACATGGTGGAATGTTTATAAAATGCATTATTTGTGTTTTTGCTCTTAATAGCATAACAATGCTAATCCCTTAAGGACGTGATGTTTTTATGGTATTTAAAGGATGTGAGGTAGTGTATCTGTTTGTCTGATTATGTTTATGTAGCATTGGAAACGAAAATAAAACATACCGTTTTGTGGCTTTGGAGCAGCGTTTTTTTTCTTCTTGCAGTGTAATTTTTCACTGTTGGGCTTGATTACTTGGTTGCTGTTTGTTTTTGCCTTCAACCTTGTCGCAAACGGATATTTTCAATGGTCCAGGAGCTGGGACTCTCAATTCAAGTTGCACTACTGCCTCTATGGAACTAACGACACTTAAGTGCATGGATGATTTAAAGCAGCGTGTGGATGTTCTTATAATGTCTTCTAATGTAAATGTTGTTCTTTGGAGTAGAACAGCTTTCCCACCTTGTGATTTGTCCATGGAGCATGTGAAAACTGGTAGAGATGGGTGAAGGCTCTCAGCCTAGCCAGATAGAATTGAGCAGATAATTCTATCATTTGTAAATATGGATTTTGAACTATAAGCTTGTTTGTATGAATGAAAGCATATGCTGTGAAGTGTTGAACTTAAAACAATGTGGCAGCATTGCCATCTGCTGTAAAGAAAGCTAAGTCAAGCATTTCATGTTGGTCCTTAGAAATTAAAATTATTTCATCACTGTCTTTGAAGTTTACAATTCTGCTCCAGCTGGGCTTAGATGAAGGCTTCCTGGCTATTGTTTTAAGGCTAAAGTTAATGGCCAGAATTTACATGTGGAATTGCTCTAAGTGAATACATGTGGTATTGCTCTAAGTGAAAAGAATGTAAATGCAGTTTCTGACAGCCTGGAAACACCAGGAAGGTGTAAAAGATGATGTAATGTTTAGCAGAACTGGAGTTTCAATTTAAACCGTGAGAGCCAGAGATTATTAAGCATTTTTGTCTGACTATCCAACTCAGCACTGCCTGTTGTCTTATGTAAGTTATCTTAGACTTGTGTTTTCTTTTAGAGAGCTAGAAATTAGAAAGTTTAAACTGTGTTTTTCTGTGATGTCAGAACTGTACTACTGATTTATTTTAATTATTTCTGTGTGATCTTTGAACTTTTGACTAGCACTGTATAGTAGAAAGTATTGTCTAGTGGTTTTAATTATTTATTATTAAATATTTTAAAACCTTTTAATTGTGGCTGGTTTGTGTAGAGATTATTTAAGCTCTAGAGTACATTGCATATTTATAGAGTTTACTAAGTCACTCCAAATAAGCTTTGACTGATTAGTCACACTTACCAGTTGGATAATAGCATTGCACAGTAATAATTGGGCACCCTTTTAAGGGCTTGGGAGTAGCTGATAATTATTAGCTGGGTGGTGGCAAGTGGTATTACTGTATAGTCTGGGTAAAAGGGGCACAGCTGGAGAACCTGTGCCAGCCTTCTCCAGAAGTGTCTGTGTGGTTGTGTAAACTCTTATCTCAAAGTGTGTGTGTGTCAGCTACTTGGGCAGGGACATGAAGCACTTGTTGGACAGAGAGGGTGCTGGAGATTTTAGCTTGCCCAGCTAGGCTAAGATCTGGACCCTGTAGCTGTGCCAGTGGGGAGTCTTATTGGGGACCTTGGGAGCAAGGTAGCGACCAGCCCCGGACTGACTGTGATCTCTGTGTGCTCTTAAGGGAAATTGCACTTTACTGTGTGTATTTGTTATCCTTTCCTCATATACGAGACCTGTCTGGTGTTAGTGGTGAGGATTGAGGCTCCTTGATTGCTGGGCAGGGCACGGGTGTCACAGAGCGTATTCCAGCTTTGCAGCAAGACTGTGGGGAAGGAACATCTGCTGGTGTGACAATTCATAAAAAAGTTAACTTGGGAACATTGCATACAAGTACTGATTTATCAGTCAATACTCAGTTTAAGTGATTTTTTTAAATTGATGTAAAATTTTGATGAGGCAAGTATTTCTACTAGTCCTGTTTTTACAAGTATTGACAACAATGACAGTGAACTTAATTTTAAAGCCAGGTTGAGTAAAATGGAAAAACTGGTTTTAAAATTTAAATCCTTGTATTGCCAATAAGATTTTTTTGACAAAATGGGTTGTACACTAATCGAACTCTTCAAGGAGAATTTAAGGAACCTGAGTTCTGTTGAAGAAATTAAGAATTTAGACATACAGTTAAGAAATTACCTGTTTTTAAGAATAATAATGACAGTTTTCAATGTATTTTTGTCAAAGTGGCTGAACAGGAAAATATTTCTTTTTCCAGAAAACAGAAAAAAAATCTTAAGGGAATCTAAGGACTATACTAATAAGGATGTTTACTCTAAGCCACCGGAAAGTACTGGTATTTTTAATTCCAACAATGACAACAGTGAAGAGAATGATTGTGTTAATCCCAACACAACAATGGTCAAGATAATGTCAACAATGACCAGAATGGCCCTCGGAAGTCCAAAAGAATTCATGAAAGGTTCAAAAAAAGGGGGGATGGTCACCCTACCTGTAGGGACAGTCAAAAAACACAGGTTTTTCAGAACGCTCATTGGAAACAACCCCAGAATTAGTAGTTTACAACACATTTGATGCTAATGACCATGTTGATGCATCTGACAATGTATATGAATTTCAAGGTTGTAAGATTTACAATTTTTCATCACTTCTTGTTTCTCCTGTGTTTGGTTCGTTGTTCCAACATGGTTTTAAATATGTACCCTCTGAAAAACTTGATTTGGTTGATGTGGTAACTGAACTTAAACTTTTTACCAAAAAATTGAACTTAAATGTATTTTACCTGCTGTTGAGCAAGGGTCTGATATTCCCTTACTGCGAAGGTGTAGTACCTTCAACCCCCCCCCATTAATTCCAAGTATACATCTTTGTGAACAATTATGTGAACAAAGCATCAAGGATTGGCATTCTAACCATAGGAGGTGCAAGTTCCACAACCTTTCGAATGAAGAAAGGAAACTTATGCATAGACTTGCCAATGATTCCACCATACGAATTGTGAAAAAAAGACAAAGTTGGGTGTGTTGTCGTCATGGACAGAATTTTGTACTCCTCAAAAAATGCAGGAATTTTTACAAAATGGTAGATTTTTTGTTGAGGTATCACGAAATGAGGTGAACATTGCTTCTCATAGTATAGATCTCATTTTGGAAGACATATTTATTACATTTGATCTACCTCTTCACGTTAGAGAATTTCTGACTGTTTGCAAGCCTAAGATCCCAGGAATTTTCGGTATCCCCAAGATTCATAAGTCAGTTGCTGACCCTCCATTGCAACCTATAGTGGTGCCAGTGGGTTTGAAGACCAAACCATTAGCAAAATTTGTTGATATTAAACTAAAACTTTTTTTGTGAACAGAAGTCACATTTTAAAAGATTCATGGCACTTTTTGAACTTGATTTCGGGGTGTCCTTTTTTGCCTAATGCCCTACTGGTGACCATCGATGTAAAGGACCTTTTTTTGGTTATTCCCCATGATAGACTGGACTGGTTCTACCAAGCTCTGGTTAAAGGCTTTAATCTGTCCAATAATGAAATTAGTCTTATATATCAGATTATGGAACTTGTCCTGACAAATAACTTTGTATACTTCAAAGGGGAGTACTAGAAGCAGCACATGGGCATTGTGATGGGGGCCACTTGTGCCCCCATCTTTGCCAGTATGGTCCAGTGGTTTTGGGAAAGTAATTTTGTTTTAAATTCAGTATTTTACCTATGTTGGGTTTGTATCTGAGTTTTTTGGATGATATTTTTATTCTTTGGAAAGGAAGTTTGGAGGACTTAGAAAATTTTATGGACTTCCTTAACCACTCTACTGATTTCTTGGAGTTTACTTATCACCACCATAATAATTCAGTAGACTTTTTGGATCTGACTCTTTATAAGAACTTGAAGAATTTGAGATATGAATCTACTATATATATAGGAAATGCCTACTTACATTTCTCTAGCCATAGTCCAATCTGGCAAAAGAAAAATTTAGTAAAAGGTCAGTTAAACAGGCTATGCAGGTTGGTTTCAGATGACTAAGTGCTCAAAGTAGAGGTTGCAAAATTGGTTGGTATGTTCCTCGAAAGGGGTTACCCCCCAACATTTTTTGGATAGCACCAATTGATTATGTTATGGAAAACAGGGATGTTGGATATTAGCCCCTTTTATGCAACAATGATGTAGGTACCAATTCTATTAATCTTGATGGAGGAACTAACACTCGACATGATCGGCAAAACTTGTCACAAGTATTTGTTTTCCAATACAATCCAGGTATTTATTTATTACAGGACACGATTAAGAAACACTGGGCAACGTTTTTTGGATCATTGGGACTTTTGGGTAGGTTGGGCCCAGAACCCAAATTCATTTATAAAAACAAAAAACTTTAAGGGTATTTTTGAAACCAACAAGTGAACAGCCACACCAGTGGGTGTGGAATGAAAAAATGTGGGACCTGCTGACAGTGCAGCTATATCCTTGAAGTTAGTAGTTTCCTTGTTCAAGGTTGCCCATTCTTGCTTACTGTTAAAGGTAAATATGGCTGTAACACCAAGGGGGTTGTTTATATCAGTTTTTGTGCCACTTGTTCTGCTCTTTATATTGGCAAAACTAACAGCCCCTTACATATCAGAATTTATAAGCATCTTTTTATGCTTTTAAGAGCAAAAACACAAATAACGCACTTTTATAAATATTCAACCACGTGGCCTGGTTTTAGGAAATTTGTATTTGTTATTTTGTAAAAGGTGGGTATACTAGACAGAGGGGCTGACTGGGAAACCTTAGTGGAGAAAAGGGAACTGTATTGGTAAGTTCTCTTAAATGCCACTAACCCCCCCCCTGGCTTAATGAATACATCTCGATCAAACCTATTTTAAAGTTGAAAGTAGGTATTTTTTGATTTTTATTACGAAATGACATGCATTTGTTTATTATACAAAGCAACTAATGCAATTTTATTATTGGCATTAACTTCTATGTTTGTACATATGTTTTTTAGCTTTTAGTATTCAAAATGCACTAGGATTTTATTAAGGTAACAAAATGTTTTTTAACTTTGTATCTTGCATTTTGGCGCCACCTTTCTTAGAAAGTGAGATGTTGCATAAGATGCTGTATAACATGCCTTGCACTTGGGCCCCACCCCCTCAAGGAAGTGTGGTTAATCCCTTAAGGAAGTGATGTTTTTATGGTATTTAAAGGATGTGAGGCAGTGTTTCTGTTTGTCTGATGTTTCTGTAACACTGGAAATGAAAGCTCTTACATTTATTTATTAAAATACCATTTTGTGACTTTGGAGCAGCGTTTTTTCTTCTTGCAGTGTCGCTTTTCGCTGTTGTGCTTGGTTACTTGGTATGTAATGGTGTTCTAGTAATAAAGACCACAGAGGGACTGTACCCGTGAAACCATTTCAAATTTTTCAACAGAAAATATTGGAGAGAAGGAAGGGAGCACAATAGTTGACTAGAAAAATCAAAAGTATGTTGGAGATGAACAGTAATAAAGCCAGTAACGTTATATGGGATTACAATGCAATAACTATATTTGTGAAATGTGACAAAACAAGAAAATCTGGAAATATTGGACTTTTTCAGAATTTGTTGGACTTGTGGGGAACTCTAAAGTATATGCGCTACTTCATGTCATTGATGTTAGGAAAAGTGCTTTGGGGTGGGGAAGAGGAGAGAGAAAGTTAACTGTAAATAAAAATTTTTTCTTTAGTAATACCAGTGTTGTACCATGTGGTTTTCTTTACATGCTGTAAAGTAATTGGAATTATAAACAGGTGCTGCTGTTCTTTTTTTCTTTTCTTTCTCCCTCTCTCCTTGTTCAGTTTTGAAAAATGTAGACACTGCACTGTATTTAAAAAAAAGCCTAGTTAAAAGCATGATAAAAGAAAATTAATGTGATGTTTCTCATTCTTGCATGGGGAAATGACTGGATTAAAGACATTAGATCAATTTAGTAACATGTTTTAAGAGAGAGCAAGTAAATGAAAAAGAACATTGAATATAATACAAGTATGGTCTGTAACAGTTCTGCAGCTGGTCTTGTCTCCATGGAGACAGTGTGATAAAGAGAAACTAGCTACAGTCTGGTGGACAGTGATTGGCTGAGGAAAACTAAAGAAGTGAGAAATTGGCTAGGAGGTTATGTTCTCTGAAAGCATTCATGGGTTTTCCCAAAGTAGATAATGTTCTCTGAAAGCATTCAAGGGCTTTCCAAAGGTAGTTAATGTTCTGTGAAAACATCCAGGGTTTTCCAAGCTGAGGGAGCTGTAAAGATAAAACAAAATCAATTATCATTTAGTAGAAGTACAGGCTGTACCATGTGTCTTAGAATGGATGACCTTTCTTTGAGGTTAACTCAAGTCTGTGAGTGTGGCTGACAGTTTGGGACTTTTGTTCCAATTAAGAGGGTAAAACTTCAATGTTTGAAGGTGTTCATACTGTAATTTTGTGTGGTTAGTATTAATAGGTTTTAGGGGGTATTGCGTGTGTGTTTTTTTGTTTGAGGGCTTTCAGTAAAACACAAAGTTTTATAAGATGTGACATAGGCTCAAATGTGTATGACAAGAAAAAACTGTATAAAAGTTCAACCTGCCAAACAGTGTATTCATGTAACACAAAAGCTGGAATTAGACATTTAACAAAAAAGTTTTTGTACATAAAATGTGCAAATAATAACTTTTTAATCTAGTGATGATTTCTTTGATGTCTTTAAATGTAAATGGACCCACAGATACATACAAATAAGAAAGAATAGTGAACTATATTAAAGAATGTAGAGTGCAAATAGTTATGTTACAGGAGACAGACTTGGAAAGAACTAAACATGTGAATTTCAGGATGGTTATTCAGCGGAATACCTGGGGCAAATGAAGAGAGGATACTTATACTAATTGCAAGAGGAGCTCCAACAGTGATAGAAGAAGATAATGACGATTTGTAATGCTAAAGGACTACTAGCAAGGGATGAGGATTACACTCGCATGTACTTACATTCCACCTAAAACTGCTATAATGGAGCTTAAGAAAATTCTGGGAGAAGTAATCAGTTTTCAGCAAGGAGTATTACTTATAGGTGGGGACTGAAATTTGATTTGCAGTATTGAAGATGTGTCTGGGGCCCCAGAAGGGAAAATATAACAAAGGAGGGTAGATTTTTGAAGACATTTATGCAGATATTTTGCACGGAAGATGTGAATTCAGTAATAGGTGTTTGGAGTGAATTTACATAATACTCCCCAAGATATAAAAACTGAGCTAGGCTAGGCAGAATTTACATTTCACAGGAACATGTGCATTTAATTGAAGGTCTTGATACCCACGAATAACTATTTCAGATCAAGCGGCAATAATAGCTAAAATAAAAACACAGGGTAATGAAATAAAAATGAGACATTGGTGCTTTCCCACCTATCTGTTGAAAAGAGAGGAATTTAAGGAGTGGGTAGTGGAGATTATTCAGGAGCTGTTAAGAGTACATAGAATGTTTTCTGAAAATATAGCTAGAGTGTGGGATAAAATTAAGGTGTTTAAAATAGGGTGGAAAAGAAAGGGAGCTATGGTTATGAAGTAACAAGTTATTTAGAGGGGCTGACAGATGTTAAAGTATTGTAGAAGAGGAAGAATCTCACAGAACAAGAAGAGGTTCAACTGCAGAATGCTAGGCAGAAAATAAGGGTAATATGCACGATAGTATGATAACCTTGATAATATGCATGAGCCTAGAAAGATAGGTGTTACGTAACTGTTTTTTGATAATAACAGTAGAGCACAAAAACTTTTAGCACAATGACTCAAGCAACAGAAAGTAGAAAGGGCCGTCACCAAACTTGGGATCCTATAACAAAGAAAGTAACAAGAGATCCTGTAGAGGTATTGGAAATATTTCAGAAATTCTACGAGTCTCTCTGTAAAGCAGAGAAATATGAAAATCAAGAAAAGATGCAAATGGAAAGGTAGATGAGGCTGAATTACTAACAGTTAGGATACGAGAAGATGATATATAAATTGTGATGTATAACCAATCTGCTGGAAAGTCCCCAGGAATAGATGGTATTCCTGTGGAACTTTGGAAGCTAGGAGGAAAAAAACTGATAAAAATCTGGAAGGTTTTGTTTACCGGTATCTTAAGAGGAGGAGAAGTACTACCATGCATTCCAAACTAAGGCAGCTGCTCAGTCCAGGAATTACAACCAAAAGCACACTGGAGTAGAAAGTTAAAATTTATTACCCATAAACCAAGGATTTAGCTCTTTCATAAAAAAACTTCATCAGAATCCCAGGAATCTCAGGTTTTGGTTGTAATTCCTGGACTGAACAGCTGCCTTGGTTTGGACTACTTCATGTTTGGCTTGTTTCATTTTTGTGGTTCTACAGAAGTACTACCATCCTGGAAGAAAGCAGTGGTAGCTGTAATGCCTAAAGAGGGCAAGGATACATCAGATCCAGCTTCATACAGGCCCATTTCAATAGTAAACCATGATTATGGAGTGTTTGTCTATAAAGGCTAAAAGAATGGCAAAAGTAATGCCAAAACTGATAAATATGGATTAGTGTGGTTTTGTGGAGGGGAGGCAAAAACATTTGACAACATTAGCAGAATATTGATGATCCAGAGAGGGAAGCAGAATGTAAGAAAATACCATTGTTGTTGGTGAGTCTTGATACAGAGAAAGCATTTGACAGAGTAAGCTAGGATAATTTCGGCTTGAGGAGAGGAACCAGGCAGGGGTGTCCTCTTTCCCCTTTATTATTTGCATTATGTTTAGAAATTTTGGCAAAGAAAATAAGGGACTCAGAAATCCAAGGATATAATTGGTATGGTAATCAATAAAAGCTGGCTTTATTTATAGATATTATTTTGTATCTGACAAAACCAGAAAAATACATTACAGTGTTGTAGAACATTTTGAGACAGTTTCAGATCTTTTCGGGATACAAAATTAATGAAGCTAAAACAAAGGTAGTAGCTGTAAATTATGTACCCACACATGAACTGGTTCAGGAATACCCATATTTATGGGGACATGATAAAATGAAATTTTTAACAGTAGGGATTAAAAATGATGCTAGTGTGGCAGCTAAGGATATGTGGGAAGAGACTAAACAAAAGATAATACAAAAATTGAGAAAATTGAAACTTTGTTATATGGATATGGATAGTAAGATATAAGCAATTAAGTCTTATACATAGGTCAGGCATATTTTTATCAACCAGAGGAGAACTTGTGAGTAGCAGTTAATAAAAAGCTGAAGGACTTTATCTGGGAAGGGAAGACAGCAAGAGTCAAGTGTTATAAGCTGATTCTTCCAGGAGAACAGGCAGATTGGGATTACCAAATTTGAAGGGGTGTTTCAGATCTACACTGTTAAGACTCCGATACATAGCATAAGCAGAAAACTATAATTCAAAGTGGAAAGAGATGATGATGAAACACGGGGGAAGCTCAAGAAACAAGGAGAGACTGGAATTCTGGATTCACGCCTTTAAGGAGAATACCAATAATCATGCAGAATATTATATCCATAAAGTAGCCAGAAGTATTCTAAGGACTAAACCAACACAGGAGTGGAGAAAGGAGGTTCTGTCGATAGGGAATTAGGGATGCAGACAATAGGCAAGAAGGGGCTGAAATTTTTTGTAGAAAACTGGCAAAGGATCCAAGGTATTGGTAGCAAAGAACTAGAGAAGGAAAGATGATAGAATGGGAAGACACCAAGAATTTATTTGGACTGCAGGTTAGAGATTGCCTTCCCAATCAGGGATTGATATCAGAGTATAGGCAAATAGAAAGAAATAGGGGGTCCTAAATGAAAGACCAGCACTGGTAGAGTTTTTTAATAGACTGTAGAACAGAAGCTGACATTAAAAAAGGAATAATCAGTAGAGCATATAAAATTTTGCATGATAACTGTAAGAATCAGAGGAGGATAGAAAGGATTGGGAAGCGAGACTGGATAAGCAATTCACAAAGAACAATGGGAACATATATGTATGTCTCCCAAATATGCAACAAAATCTGGAAAATGTAGGAGTTTTGCCTGGAAAAGTTTACATAGATATGTTTAATACCCCAAGTAGACATCAGAGAATTTTTTCTCAGGCAGACAGTAAATGTTGGAGGTATAAAAGGGAAGTAAAAGGTAATTGGGGCATATTTTCTGGGCGTGCGGTGAGTTGGCAGAATTTAAGGATTCCCTGCAGGATGCACTGTTGGAGATGCTGGGTGGGCAGATTTATCTGACAAGGGAGATTTCCTGGACATGTTAAGGCCTTGCTCTGTCTATTAATGGTGGCTGCCAAAAAAGCAGTTACTAGGAAATGGATATCAAAATCTAAACCAGCTATCCTGGAAGTTGTGAATATAGTAACAGAGATAAAACAACTGGAAATGAGATCTTTAGAAAAGGGTAGGAGCAAACTACATAGGAAAAAAATGGGAATTGTGGGAACAATACATTCAAGGGATAAATGAGGTCTAAAAGGTGGCAGGACTTAAACAAGCTATGTAATGTTTGAGTGAGAAAGACTGGGTAGATTATAAGTGATGTATGGTGTTTGCAACTGGGAGTGTGTCAGTGTGATTTGTGAGTGTAGAATACATGCGTCTAGGATTGTGCCGGTGTGGTTTCTTTTCATTATATAAATGTATGATTGCTTATGTAGTAAGTGATGGTTTAATAAAGATGTTTCTTGTTTATATTGCTTAGGTTGTATGATGTGCAGCAATGTATGTGAAGTGTAATGTTTGATCTGATGTCAGTCTTCACATAATCCTTGACTGTGGGCTCTGTTCTGAACCTCGGAACCGACACGGACGTTTACTTTAGCTCTCTCCTTCCAAACTCTCGAGCTAAGCTCTACCCATAACGCTCCGCTCTAAATTATCTCAAATCTCATTTGCTGCTTCATGTGTCAGACGCGTCCAACCTTTCTTGAGAATAGACAGTTATTTAGAGTAAATTATTCCTCATATATATTTATATTTCTACTCTCAAGTACTTTCTAGTTTTTCTACCCACTCCTCTCTTCTTTTCCATGCGTGTGAGTGATCTATTTCCCCTTCTGTCTACCTTTTTGATAGTTTTTCTTAATGTACCATTGCTGGTACTGTGATGTTCTTCATCTCACATTGCTGCAGTCATAACCTGTGGGTAGTCCGCTGTCCTCGGTCGGCCCGAATACCAAAGTATTAGGCTGGCGTCGGTCATGGGCGCTCAGATCTGACGTCAGTGCGTCCCGGTATTAAAGCGCATGACCGACGTCATATCCTCAGTCTTTTTTGCCGCATGGTCCGAAGCAGAAGCAGTGTTTGCAAGTGCCGTTCGGCGTTCTGAAATTTTCGTATTTCGAGTTTCAGACCGAAACCGAGTTGGGCTAAGTACCCGTTAGAATATTTTGTTTTTTCTTGCCTCAGTTAATTCCGGATGTCAGAAAAAGTGAATAATTGTATTTCTTGTGGGAAACAGATACCGCATAGGGATTACCATTCTCTCTGTATTCCTTGTTTGGGGCCTGAGCACGATGTAGTCGGGTGTCGCTTTTGTGCTAGGTTTAATAAGCGCACCATTAAACGTAGGTTAGATTGCGCTAGGCTTGTATTTGGTAAGCGGTGTAATTACAATATGCCGTCGGATCCTCCGACGCCCGCTTCTGCTAAGAAGCGCAAGGAAAAGTCGTTAAGGTCCAAGCAGGTTGAGTCGTCCGTTCCGGACGCCGGTTCTTTAGAATCTACGCTGGAATCTGTAGATCCAGCCGAGGTTTCAGCTGAGTCTCAGGGGGAGACATTAATTTTGCAAGATGTGGCCTCTCAGGAGTCTGGTCAGGCTGAGGGGGCCTCTCAGATTGCTGTACTTCCTTCTTTGCCTAAGGTGGTTAGGCCTTCTCCTTCAGTCTCTAAGGTACCTTCTAAGGGCAGGCCTGGTTTGCCTTCCTCAGGTGTCAGTCCTAGTTCTGCAGGCTCTGTGCCTAAAAAACACATGCTTAAAATGGCAGAAGATTTAATTTCCTTAATCAGGGGTTCTATGCCCCCTCCAGATAAGAGGCCTAGGGTGGAGCCAGAGGTGGAAATTTTGGAACAGGCTTCAGATTACTCAGAGTCTTCGGCTGAAGACACTCAGGATTTTCCTCCTTATTCAGATTCGGACGCAGAGGATTCCAGTCCTTCTGCTTCTCCTCCAGAGGATTTTTCCTTCTCAGAAACCTTGCATTCTATGAGGGAGCATTTTAAATGGGAAGGTCAGGATTTCTCGGATTCCCGAAAGAGGCTTAGGGAATTTTTGTTTTTGCCCCAACATCGGCCCTTAGCTATACCTCCTGTTTTGGATGTTGTTCAGGATGTTTTCTCTGAGGCTTCCCTTAATCCAGACTCTTTGCCTCCTGTGCCAGTTAAACCAGATAGGTATTACAGAGTGCCTGAGGCTCATAAATATCTGTATAAGAGCCCAAGGGCTGACCCAGAAACTATTAGTCAGGGACCTAAGGGTGTCAGGGCTTCTGTTGTAAAGAACCCAGTTCCTATGGATAAAGATTCTAGAGCTTTGGATAGGTGGGGTAAAAAGGTGTACACCTCTTCCACTCTAGCAATGAGGGCTTTGATTTGCCAGTTTCATGTTAAAGTACCAGAATTTTCTCCTTACTCAATTAAAATCTAAGGTAGATGCTTTGGCAGAGGGCATAGAGTGTAAGGAATTACAAGAGTTGGTTCATGCCTCTGATCAGGTGGGTAAGCATTCTTTGCAGTGTGGTTTCGATGCTTTACAGGCTTCTTCCAGGGTGGCTGCCACTGGATCAGTTATTCGCAGGCACGCCTGGCTTAAGGATCAGAATTTGTCAGAGCATGTTAAAGCTAGAATTTTGGATGCTCCTTTACAGTCTGAAGATGTTCTTCGTTCCACATTGCTGCAGTCCTTACTATTGGGGGTAGTCCGCTGTCCAGTCGGCCCGAATACCAGAGTATATGGCTGACGTCGCGGGCGCGCATTGAACTAATGTATATGGCTGGCGTCGGTCAGAGCATTAGACTGACGCCAGTACGCCAGGGGTACGCATGACGATGCAGAAGCAGTTTTGAAATATTTCGGAACGGAGTTTCAGACCGAATCAGAGTTGGCTAAGTACCCCGTTGGGATTTTGGGTTTTTTTCTTGCCTCCGTATTTAACCGGATGTCAGAAAAAGTGAATAACTGTATTTCTTGTGGGAAACAGATACCTCATAGGGATTACCATACCTTGTGTATACCTTGTTTAGGGCCTGAGCACGACGTTGTTGGTTGCCGCTCCTGTGCTAGGTTTAACAAACGCACTATTAAGAGGAGGTTAGACTGTGCCAGGTTAGTGTTTGGGAAGCGTTGCAATTATAAAATGCCGTCGGATGCTCCCAAGAAGCGCAAGGACAAAACAGCGAAGCCTAGGGTTGATGAACCGGCAGTCCCGGACGTCGGTTCTTTAGAAGGCTCAGTGGAGCCAGAGGTTTTGCCAGGAGTTTCTATGGAGTCCCAGGCAGAAACTTTACTGTTACAGGATGTGCCTTCTCAGGAGGTAGGCCAGGCTGAGGGGGTAACTGTTCTTCCCTCTCTTCCCAAGGTAGTTAGAGCCTCTCCTTCTGTTGCCAAAACTTCTTTGAGAGGTAGGCCAAGTTCAGCTTCAGTGGGGGCTTCTCCTAGCATTTCGGGTTCTGTACCTAAGAAACATATGCTTAAAATGGCAGAAGATTTGATTACTATGATTAGAGGTTCTATGCCCCCTCCTGATAAGAGGCCCAGGGTGGAACCGAGTTTGATAGTTTTGAACAGTGTTCAGAGGCTTCTGAGTCTTCTGTGGAAGATTTGCAGGAGTATCCTCCTTATTCTGATTCTGATGTGGATGATTCCACTCCTACAGCTTCTCCTCCTGAGGATTTCTCATTTTCAGAGACTCTGCATTCCATGAGGGAGCACTTTAAATGGGAAGGCCAGGATTACTCTGATTCCAGGAAAAGGCTTAGGGAATTCTTGTTTTACCCCAGCATAGGCCCTTAGCTATACCTCCTGTGTTGAATGTGGTGGAAGATGTTTTTGCAGAGGCTTCCTGAACCCTGACTCTTTGCCTCCTGCTCCTGTTAAACCCGATAGGTACTATAGGGTGCCTGAAGCTCATAAGTATTTGTTTAAGAGTCCTAGGGGACCCAGAAACTGTTTCTCAGGGGCCTAAAGGTGTTAAGGCCTCTGTGGTTAAAAATCCTGTTCCCACTGATAAAGAGGCAAGGGCTTTGGATAGGTGGGGAAAGAAAGTGTATACTTCTTCCACCCTAGCCATGAGAGCGTTGTGTCAGTTTCACATGCTAAAATATCAAAATTATCTCCTTTCACAATTGAAATCTAAGGTGGATGCTTTGGCGGAAGGTATTGAGTGTAAAGAGTTGCTGGATTTGGTTCATGTGTCTGAACAAGTGGGTAAGCATTCTTTGCAATGTGGTTTTGATGCTGTACAGGCCTCCTCGAGGGTGGCTGCCACTAGTTCTGTTCTTCGCAGGCATGCCTGGTTGAGGATCAGAATTTAGCTGAGCATGTTAAGACAAGGATTTTGGATGCTCCTTTACAGTCTGATGTGTTGTTTGGTTCGCCTGTGGAAGCAGTTTTAAAGAAAATGGAGGACAAAGCTAAGTCTATGCAAACTGTTAAAGATTTTTGCAGGTGCAGCCACCGAAGTTTAGTAGAAATTGGCCTGCTAAGGGGTGGACATATCCTGCTTATGATTCCCAGTCTAGGGGTAGGTCTAGACGTGGTAGGGGCAGAGCTCAAGGTTCTTTTAGGCCTAGAACAGGAGTTCACCTGCTCGGACTTCTGGTGAGGGCAGGGGTCAGTCCTTTCAGACCCAATGACCTGCCTTTTCAGCTGCCAGTAGATTCTCGTCTGGTAGCTCCTTTGGGAGGAAGACTGTCTCTTTTCAAAGGAAATTGGGATTTAATTACTCAAGACAGATGGGTGTTGGATATCATTCACCACGGTTACAGGTTTTATTTCCATACAATGCCTCCTTTCAAAGGCATGCCAGGCGTTCCTCCTCCACAAAGAAAAGAGGCTCACAAGCAAATTTCTCAGTTACTCCAGATGGGGGCCATTCAGCCAGTTTCTGTATCAGAAAGGGGCCTAGGATTTTATTCTCGCCTGTTCCTAGTACCAAAGAAGGGGAACACGTGGAGACCAATTTTGGATTTATCTCTCCTCAACACTTATCTGGACATTCCCAAGTTCAAGATGTTGACGTTACAACAGCTTTTACCTCTGCTGGGCAAAGATCACTGGATGGTAACTTTAGATCTCAAGGAAGCTTACCTTCATGTGCCTATAAGGCTAAGTTGCAGGAAGTATCTGCGGTTTCGAGCTGGAGATTCTCATTATCAGTTCTCTGCATTGCCCTTTGGCTTATCTACAGAGTATTCACAAAGGTTCTGGCTCCAGTGATAGCTTACTTCAGGCTACAAGGAATTCAAATCTATCCTTACTTGGACGACTGCCTGATTCTGGCTCAAGAAAAGGAAGACCTTCTACAGCATCTGGAATATGTTATAGCAGTGCTAAGATGCCTAGGGTATTCTGTGACGAAATAAAGTCCAGTCTAGTACCCTCTCAAGACATGTGCTTTCTGGGTGTGAGACTGAATACAGCAGCCCAGATGGCCTTTTAACCCCGGACAAACAAAAGAGTCTATCACTTTACTTCCATCAACTATCTCATCAGTCCGTGCTGACTGCAAGGACAGTCCTTCAAGCATTAGGGTTCATGGCATCTTGTATTCTGGTGCTTCCCAATGCCAAACTGCATATGAGGAAGCTACAATGGTATCTCAAAATGTATGGACACAGCACTGCCAGGATTTGGACACTGTCATTCAAATAATACCTTGCCTTCAAAAGAATTTTTGTGGTGGGCTCAGGAATGTCACCTAAACAAGGGACTCTCTGTGACCCTTTAACGACATATGCCTCGGACATTGCTTGGGAGCTCATCTAAATGGAAAGTGGATACAAGACAAGTGGCCTGCCAGACTACAGCATCTACATATCAACATGAAGGAGATGTTAGCAGTCCAGTTTGCATTAATGGCTTTCAAGGAGTTACTTCTTCCAGGGCAGGTGTTGATTCTAACAGACAACACAACTGTCATGTGGTACATCAACATTCTTATCCTCTATGCAGGCAAGCAATGATTTTATGGGAGACCCTTAGCAGATGTGTTAAGCAGACAAATCATGGATGAAACTGGATCATCATGTAGTTCAGAAGTTGACAGTGTCATGGGGAACTCCAGACATAGATCTGTTCGCTTCTCCACTAAGCCACCAGCTGCCAAAGTATTGCACAAAGGGGTTTCATCACACAGCTTGGAAAGTGGATGCTCTGTCTTTCAGTTGGAAAAACCTTCATGTGTATGCCTTTCCACCTCTGCCTCTTCTTCCAAAGGTACTATTAAAGGTCAGACAAGACAGGCCAAGGATGATTTTGATACACTGGTACCCACTACTCACAGTCTGTAAAAGAGCCTCCATGGCCTTTACCTCTGATTCCTCATCTGTTATCTCAGAAGGACGGTCATCTGCTCAATGTCAAGCTTTCACCTCTTCATCTAACAGCCTGGCATATTCTGTGTTGAAACACAGCAGGTCTCAACTTCCTCAACAAGTTTTAAATGTGATTATGAAAATGGAAGAGATTTTTATTTTGGAGTACAGCAAAGAATTTGGAGATTTCTGAGCCTAATTTGAGTGTGGCTCTTCAATATCTTACTGAGTTATTGGACAAAGGTTTGTCCTTCTCTTCCATTAAGATTCATGCTGCAGCAATTTCAGCTCACTATGATTGTGACCCACCATTGTTTTCGCATCCTTTGTTCAAGCAGTTTCTTCTACTCCTGCTTGGGATCTCAATTTTGTGTTGGAAAATGCTGAATTGAAATACTTGTCATGGAAGACTGCTTTTCTGTTGGCTATTACTTCTGCAAGAAGGGTGTCTGAGTTGCAGGCCCTTATGGCAGTAGAGCCCTTTTGATTTTCCATAAGGATAGGGTATCATTACGTACTAATCCTTCCTTTATGCCTAAGGTGGTTTCTAGTGTGGCTTTAAACCAAACTATTCATTTGCCTACTTTTATGCAGACCCCCAAATAAAGGGGAAAAGATTTTGCACACTTTAGATGTACACAGGCAATTGCGTTATTATTTAAGCAGGACTAAGGATTTTAGGCAGTCTCAGCAGTTGTTTGTTTCTTTTTGCCTGAGTTTCTTGGGGCAAGCTGTGTCAAAACAAACTATTTCTAGGTGGATTGGCTTTTGCATTGCATTTTGTTATTCCCATCATGGCAAGGAGATTCCAGCTGGGATTAGGCCTCATTCCACTAGGGCTACTGCCACGGGTGGCAACTAAGGATATTTTGGAGGCAGCTACTTGGAGTTCAGTGCATACTTTCTCTAAGCATTATCACCTTCCTATCTACTCTAAGTCTAGGGCTGGTTTTGCCACAGCTGTTTTGCAGGGCATGTTGTCAGCTCCTACTTCTTTACGATTTGCCAGCCTCCTACCTCTGCTTTGGGATTCTACCCAATAGTAAGGACTGCAGCAATGTGGAGCGAAGAACATAGTACAGTTTTGTACCTACCATAAATGTAGATGTTGATCCACATTGCTGCAGTCCCTCCCTCCCTCCTTCCCTCTGTGTTTAGGGGTGGTTGTGTAGGTGAGGTTATATGTTGATATTTTGTATATATTGTACATAATTTTGGTGCAGGTATTTTGGCCTTGTCTTTTAGGGTCTTCTGACATCTGGGGCGTTAGTACCCTGACGTACTGGCGTCAGTCTAATGCGCCCTGACCGCCAGCAGCCATATACTCTGGTGGGGCGGACTGGACACTACCCCACCTACCCCCAATAGTAAGGACTGCAGCAATGTGGATCCTCGAACATCTACATTTATGGTAGGTACAAAACTGTACTTTTTGTTTGGTCCTCCTGTGGAGTCTGTCTTAAAGAAAATGGAAGACAAGGCTAAGTCTATGTAGACTGTTAAAGATTTTTTGCAGGTGCAGCCCCCTAAGTTTAGCAGAAATTGGCCTACTAAGGGATGGGCTTACCCTTCTTCTGATTTACAGTCTAGGGGCAGATCTAGATGTGGTAGGGGCAGAGCTCAGGGTTCTTTCAGGCCTAGAACGTGGAGTTCCCCTGCACAATCTACAAGTGAGGGCAGGGGCCAGTCCTTTCGTATACAGGCCCAATGACCTGCAACTTCAGCTGCCAGATCCCTCCTGTCTGGCAGCTCCTTTGGGAGGAAAGTTAGCACTTTTCAAGCAAAACTGGCTTTTAGTCACCCAGGACAAATGGGTATTGGACATTATAAACCGAGGCTACAAGTTTTATTTCCACACATTGCCTCCTTTCAAAGGCATGCCAGACGTTCCTCCTCAGCAAAGAGTAGAGGCTCACAAACAGATTTCTTTACTTCTTCAAATGGGGGCTATACAGCAGGTCCCTATGTCAGAAGTGGGCCTAGGATTTTATTCTCACCTGTTTCTTGTACCAAAGAAAGGAAACACTTGGAGACCAATTTTGGATTTATCTATCCTCAACACATACCTGGACATTCCAAAATTCAAAATGTTGACGTTGACTTCTGCCTCTGTTGGGCAAAGATCACTGGATGGTAACTCTGGATCTCAAAGAGGCTTATCTTCATATTCCTATCAGACCCAGTTGCAGGAGATTCCTGCGTTTTCGGGCTGGGACTTTACATTATCAGTTCTCTGCATTGCCCTTTGGCTTATCTACTGCGCCCAGGGTGTTCACAAAGGTTTAGGCTCCGGTGATAGCCTTCCTAAGGTTAAGAGGTATACAAATTTATCCTTATTTGGACGATTGCCTGATTCTTGCTCAGGACGAAAACAAGCTTCTTAACCATCTACAGTATGTTATGGCAGTGTTAAGGTGCCTAGGGTATTCTGTGAACGAAACAAAGTCCAGTCTAGTACCCTCTCAGGAAATGTGCTTTCTGGGTGTGAGACTGAATACAGCTTCCCAGATGGCTTTTTTGACCCCGGACAAGCAAAGGAACCTTACACTTTACTTCCAGCAATTGTCTCTACGGTCCAGGCTGACTGCAAGGACAGTCCTTCAAGCCTTGGGGTTCATGGCATCTTGTATTCTGGTGCTTCCCAATGCCAAACTGCATATGAGGAAGCTACAATGGTATCTCAAAAATCTATGGACACAACACTGCCACGATCTGGACACTGTCATTCAAATAATACCTTGCATTCAAAAGGAATTTTTGTGGTGGGCTCAGGAATGTCACCTAAACAAGGGACTCTCTGGGACCCGACCAGAGGCGAGTCAGATCTTAACGACAGATGCCTCGGACAAGGCTTGGGGAGCACACCTCAATGGAAAGTGGGTTCAAGACACGTGGCCTGCCAGACTTCAACATTTACATATCAACTTGAAGGAGATGTTAGCAGTCCAATTTGCATTGATGGCTTTCAAGGAATTACTTCACCCGGGACAAGTGTTGATTCAAACAGACAACACAACTGTCATGTGGTACATCAACAAGCAAGGGGAACTCATTCTACCCTCTTTGCAGACAAGCTATGATTCTGTGGGAAACTGCTCTCAGTATGCACCTCACTCTTCAGGCAAGGTTTCTGCCAGGAGCACAGAACTCCTTAGCAGATGTTTTGAGCAGACAGATGGTGGATCCCCACGAGTGGAAGTTGGATCCTCATGTATTTCGACAGTTGACAGTGGTATGGGGACTCCAGACATAGATCTGTTCGCTTCTCCACTAAATTTCCAGTTGCCAAAGTTTTGCACGAAGATGTTTCATCCCACAGCTTGGAAAGTGGATGCTCTATCATTCAGTTGGAGCAATCTTCACGTCTATGCCTTTCCTCCTCTGCCTCTCCTTCCCAAGGTGCTCTTGAAGGTCAGACAAGACAAGCCCTCCATGATTCTAATAGCTCCAGATTGGCCTCGACAGCATTGGTACCCTCTGCTGAGGAGTTTAGTACGGAGCCTCCTTGGCCTTTGCCTTCAATTCCACACCTTTTGTCTCAGGCGGGCAATCATTTCCTCAATGTCAGGATTCAGTCCCTGCATCTAACAGCCTGGCATATTCTGTTCTAGAACCTGGAGGGTGAAGCTTCCTCAACAAGTTTTGAATGTTATTTTGGAGGCCAGAAGGCCTAGTACAAGGAAAGTTTATGCTGATAAATGGAGGAGATTTTTTATTTGGAGCACAGCTAAGAGCTTTGATGTTTCCAGGCCTAATTTGAGTGTTTCTCTTCAATATCTTACAGAATTATTAGACAAAGGTTTGTCTTTCTCCTTTGTAAAAGTTCATGCTGCAGCCATTTCTGCTCACTATGACTGTGACCCACCATTATTCTCTCATCCTTTGTTTAAACAATTCCTTAGAGAGGCAAAGAACATAAGACCCCCGGGTAGAGCTCCTACTCCTTCCTGGGATCTCAATTTTGTGTTGGAAAAACTTACTTTACCTCCTTTTGAACCTGCAGCTACGTCTGAGTTAAAGTTTTTGTCTTGGAAGACTGCTTTTTTGTTGGCCATTACGTCTGCTAGAAGGGTATCTGAATTACAGGCTCTAATGGCAGTTGAACCCTTCCTGATTTTTCATAAGGATAGGGTATCTCTGCGTACTAACCCTACTTTTATGCCTAAAGTGGTTTCAAATGTGGCCTTGAACCAATCTATTCATTTGTCTACCTTTTATGCTGATCCCCAAAATAAAGGGGAGAAAATTTTGCACACTTTGGATATTCACAGGCAGTTGCGTTATTATTTGAGCAGGACTAAAAGTTTCAGACAGTCTCAACAGTTAGTTGTTTCTTTTGCTTTGAGCTCTCAGGGGAAACCTGTTTCTAAACAAACTATTTCTAAGTGGATTGGTCATTGCATTGCTTTTTGATATTCTCATCATGGTAAGGAGATTCCGGCTGGAATCAGACCTCATTCCACTAGGGCTACTGCCACTTCTACTGCTTTTTTGAGGGGGGTAGCTACCAAAGATATTTTGGAAGCAGCTACTTGGAGTTCAGTGCACACTTTTTCTAAACATTACCATCTCCCTCTTTATTCCAAATCTAGGGCTGGTTTTGCCACTGCAGTTTTGCAGGGCTTATTAGCAGCTCCCAATGCTTTATGATTTTGCCAACCTCCCTTTCCTTTTGCTTTGGGATTCTACCCACAGGTTATGACTGCAGCAATGTGAGATGAAGAACATAGTACAGTTTTGTACCTACCATAAATGTAGATGTTCGAAGATCCACATTGCTGCAGTCCAATTTACCCTCCCTCCTTCCCCTCTGTAGTTTGGAGTGGTTGTTTGGTTTGGGTTGCGGACATTGTTTGTACATGGGTTTTGGAGGTTTTTTCTATTTTAGGCTGTGGCCTTTCTTTTTGGGCCTTCTGACATCTGGGGCAAGAAAAGACTGAGGATATGACGTCGGTCATGCGCTTTAATACCGGGACGCACTGACGTCAGATCTGAGCTCCCATGACCGACGCCAGCCTAATACTTTGGTATTCGGGCCGACCGAGGACAGCGGACTACCCACAGGTTATGACTGCAGCAATGTGGATCTTCAAACATCTACATTTATGGTAGGTACAAAACTGTACTTTTTACCTGTTTAGGTATTTATGGCTACCATAGTTGGTACCTTCTTCTTCTTTTCTATTAAAAATTTAAAAAAAAAAAAAAAATCTTTTCCCCCATTCCCTTTTTGTGACTGTGTATGTGACTTTTATCAGGCCTAGTTTTTCTGGCATGTCTGGTGAATCTTCAAAGGGCACCTGGTTTTAAGAGGTGCCAAAAGTGAGAGAGGAAGTTGCCCAATTCAGATGAGCATGTCTGTTGTGTGTATTGTTTAGGCGCTCTCCACCTGCAGGAAGATTGTCTCATCTGTCATGGTTTCTCTGCCAGGACTTTAACTGAGCAGAGAAACAAGCTGATTTTGAAAGGTTTATTGAAAGAAGACTTTGAAAAGGCATTCAAAGGTCATTATTACTATTTCTGTCTCTTCCCTGTGCTTTGGTTGGATCCAGTTTTGCATAGTTTTTCTTCAATATAATTTGATTTGATTTTAATATCTGTGGTTACCTGGACATCACTAGGACAATTGTATCACCCCCTTTGTGGAGCCAAAACGCTTTGCATAAGATTTTGTAAATATCTGTAATCTGTAATCTACACACAATTTATCAATGTTGAATGTATTTACTCTTTCCGCATCTTATATATCTATAAAATGGTTTCCTATTATGCTCAGTGTCTTGATATAAATTTTCTTCAACTTTTTCTTGATTTTATCTCATACTGTTTTCAAAGTTGTAGTTCAACCTCTTTCCTATTTCTTAAGTTTTTTTGTCTCTCACCTTAATTGAGTATCTTGTTCTTACGGAAATATATTCTCCTTACAACATTGTATGCCTAGATCCTGATAAACATTTTTTGATAATTTGCATTCATACAATTTCTCTTTGAAAACTTTTTACATTCCTTCTGCAGTTTTAACACTAAATACACCACTTCCATTAGTTTTACATAGTGACAGTTTTGCTTTTATATAATCTGTTATTAACATTTTGTGCACTGGTTTAAATTTCAGTTTGGCAGAATTATCTAGCAACAAATTCACCTTTATAACCCCATGATCACTGCATATCAACTGTGGTAAAACTTGTCATGAAGTAACAGTAATTTCTTTAGGAACACAAGCAGTTTCTGATTTCTTCCATTCCCTGGTAGGCTTTTTTATATTCTGAAGCTATTGTTCCTAAACATACGTTGTGAAGAATTTCCTTACTAATATTGTTGGATCAATATCGTCATAGTCTGTTTCTCGTAAATTTAAGTACCTGTCCACTGTTATTCTTCCCTCATGTGTTTCATGCAAGAAATGTATGAATTCTTCTAGGCCATCACTTGACTTTGGTGGTCTGTATACGCCAACAATTGTACATTCCAGGGTTGTCTTTATTGTTAGTTACACAATCTATAGTATTGGTGGTATCACTGAACATGTAATAATCACAGGTCTCATAGCTGTCTTTAATCCCTATCATAACAGCTCCACCTGATATTTTGTTAGAATGTTTGTTACAGTAAAAGCATTTCTACACTGGTAGAACGGGTTTCCAGCCATTGTTTTTAACCATGTTTCACAAACAATTACATCAATCTTGTAGGAATGTATCAAATTTTACAACAAAAAAAATGTTATTATTAATGCTCCTAGCTTTAAGAACCGTCAGGAAGGCATCAAGTTTTTGCAGTATGTGAACTGTTAAATTTTCAACTGGGCAAAAATCTTGCCTTGTGTTTGTTGCATATTGCCAAATATCTCCTGTAGAAATTCTCTTCCCTGATCTTGATAGGTGCACTACACATTTGGAACATTTTTTTGTGTAGGTATTTACCCAAAAATCTTTACGTTCTCACTGACCTGATTTTCCTTTCTATATGTTATTTGTGAAAAATACATTCTAACCCATGTACAATCTATGCTAAGAGGTGTATAAGTTCCCGACTAACAGTGAGTCACTGCGGTTAAGATAATTTGTACTGACATGAATAATGACAGATGCATACTTCCTTACATTAAGGCATTCTAAGACCTATCTCACATCCTTTATTTTTGCTCCTGGCAGGCATAACACTATTTGATGTTCGTTATCTTCTCTGCAAATGTAATTCTCAGTTCCTCTAATAATTGGATTTCAAATTGCAAGAATATCTTTTCTGACCAGATCTAAAGAATCTTCACCTTCTAATTCAGTAATTTCTGCTTTGTCAGTTTATGCAAAGGAATAATCTCGATCACCATTAGTCTTATTAATCCCACTTTTTTCATTGCGTATTACAATTTGCAAGCATGCAGTTCTCATCCTGCTGGCTTTGTATGACCGCACGTTGAGCCATGTTGTCATCATCTGTCATTCTCCTCTGTTTTTCTTACAATAATTTTCTTCAGTCCTTCCATGTTCAATTATGATTTCTTCCTTTTCACCTGCCCGTTGTCTTTTTTCGACCTTCTCTTGGAAAAATTATTTGTTTTTCTCTAGACTGAATGTTTTGGAGAAGGACTGAGGTTTAAGAGAAGGCAAGAATTGAACATTTTATGTAATGTTGCTTTGACTGCATGATATGAAATGTTGTAAATGGGAACCTGTTAATATGGTTTGATCATTTTTGTATAAATGTCCGTTTGCTTATGTCACAAGTGCGAATTCAGTAAAGGTGTTGTGTTTAAAAAACAGTGATCTAATTCTGAGAAATTTTCTCACATATAGAATTTGAATCTTTGGTTTTGAATTTAAAAATGTGGTAGGGGCAGACCAAAAGTTTCATCTCACATTACAGCAATCTAAAGCAAATGTGTTTTGTTTTTTGAAACTTTGTCATTGTTAATAAACCTAAAGCAGACTTTAAATTTTTTAACATTAGCTGGTTTTCTACTAGCTGCAAATCCTTTATGGCATCTGAAGTCTTCTCAGTTAGTTTGGTTTCCTTTTTACGATCACAGCATCCTTTGTTTACGTTTTTTTTGTAAAGACTTCTGGCCTCAAAGTACTAACCCCCTATGGCTTATTCTGACCCACATGGCTTTTGATTTTTTTTTTTTTTTTATTCCTGGCTGCTGTAAATTAGTAAAGAAACAAAAATAGACTTTCTTGATATAAACAAGATGAACTGAACTCTAACTTACTGTGGCACTGGTTGGTTGGCTAAACTCTTGCAACATGAAACCACACCAGACCAGGGAAATGTTTGATCCATTTGTTGAAAAAGAAAAACTGGTTGGTTGGCTAAACTCTTGCAACATGAAACCACACCAGACCAGGGAAATGTTTGATCCATTTGTTGAAAAAAAAATCTCAGCAAGTCTGATACTTTAAAGAAGCATCAGTCACCTCCTAGGAGTAATGCCAAGCTGACAAAATTGGTTAGGTATTAAAACGCAGTTTTAGAAGATAAAAGAAATGTAAAACACTCAAGTACAAACAGTTATGCAGTATTGCAGTAAGGAAGCTCTATCAGGTCAGATTTTTTTTAATTAACAAATGGACAGTCTCTTCAAAATTTAACTCGTCAGAGAATTGTGTTTAGTTTGTTAACTATTGCTTTGGTGAATTGGTGTCATCTAATTCTGTTTTAAGTTCCAACTTGTTCAGTTAGCTATCCAACTGTGTTGTCCTACCACATCAAATACAATGAAGTAATCTTTAAATACAGTGTCAGTAGTTTTCAGGACTATGATCTGACTCTGTTTGGCTGTCTCGTACATAAGTTGGACTTTTCCTGTTGCAGTTTTTCCCCAACACTTGTTCTGGCAAACTTCATCTGTACCAGTGGAAGCTGAAGATTGAAGCTCCATTAATGAACCAGGGATAGACAGGACTTTTTGAGAGTTAGTTAGTTGGGGACTGTTAATTTCAGTCACAGGCATCTCAGTATTAGCTATGTGATTAAAAGTGCTTGATAGCCCTAATCTTTTTCTTGTGAACTCCTCATTTTGTGTAGAAACACCCACACTGTTTGTCAGTGTATGAAATCAGTTTTGTGTCTGAGCATTGTGCCACTGGTGTTTCAGTAGATGCAAAAAATAAATAAATAAATAAATAAAGTAGTGTTTGAGTAGCAACGTCATACTGACCAGCACCATGATTTTTATTCATAGGTTCATAGGTGTGTACTAGGCTAATGGCCCTGGAGCCTTTACAAGCTTAGCCCATAGGATTACCCTGGCATCGTGCCACCCAACCTTAGTTCCTCCATCGAGTAGAGTCACAGGAGTGATCCCCGGGGTGAATTTTCTATTTCCCATCCACTCATCAAGATTTCTCTTGAAGAAGGCCAGTGAGGTGCTCTGCTTGACATGTATGGGAAGTCTATTCCATAGCATGGGCAGTCACTGGGTTATGAATCTGTCCCTCCAGCATGTTCTGTTGATTGTGATAATGAGGTTGAGGTGTCTGGAGCATGTGGTGTGGAGGGATTGAGATTTCTGTAGATGTAGCATTTCTAACAGAGCTGGGTCAGACATGGCTTTGTAAGTCAAGCAGAGATCGTCTCTAAATAGGAGATATGAGACAGAGAATAGTTGGAGTTTTTTGAGTCTGTCCATATAGGACAAGTGTTTAAGGCCTAGGATCCTCTTTGTGAGTTACGTTTGCGGCCTCTCCAATTGTTGCAGGTGTCTAGTGAGGTACATGCCAAATGGGACATTGTACTTGATGATTGGCCTAATGAGGGAAGAGTAGAGGGAGACAATGACCTCTTTCCTCCTGGATGCAAAACCCTTAGTAATGAGATGTGCCACATAGAAGGACTTTCTGACCACAGTGGCAACATGGTGGTCAAAAGAGAGGTTGCTGTCATCCTGTGTTCCCAGATCTCTTATAATGCCTTCTGTGTTCAGTGGACTACCATCAATGTGGTAATTCAAGGGAACTGTTTTTTCCCAAAGGAGATGAAGACACATTTTTTGGCATTGAGCTTAAGGCCATGGTTCTGACACCAGTCGTTGGTCTCAGTGAGGCCTTTCTGTAGGATGTCAGCATCACTTGGGGAGTTAATCGCTCCCAACTTGCAGTCATCTAGGAACTTCTCATGTATTCCAGTAATGTCCTTCCTTAAATAATCTGTGCTTCCATTTACTCTGTGTTAATATCTTCACTGCATTTATTAGAGTTTGATGTACAAAATAATGACAGCTTTTTTTTAAAAAGGAGAGCCATATTTGTTCAAGCCTATCCATTATGGTAGCTCAATTTTATGAGAAAGGTCTTGAATATGTAAAAAGGCAAGTTAGATACAAGCTAAAACACACAAATTATCTGAGTTATGTGTAGTAAACAAATAAGTAATACAAGGTAAATGCCTTACATTAATCCTCTAATTTGTTTGAATCAAGAGATTTTACATAATCCAGTCCATCCACATCAAACTGAATGCACATGAAGCATCAAACTTAGATTAATGACATTTCTATAAGCTCATATTCCTCCTTTGAATATGAGATGCAGGTCCTTCAGCCTGGGTTCTTAGTTGACTTTGTGTATTCTTTTTGTGGTTATTTACTGCTTAGTATTGGTTATCATGCTTTCAATACTTTCGTTACAAAATTTGTAAAACTTTCCTTTCAAACTATTAGTTTTCCTCCACTTTAGACCTATACATTGCACCATTCATTACACCTTTACTTTCTAAGTAGATAAATAGTATTTTAATTTAACTAAGAGTTCATTTGGATTGCATTCTGCTTACTTTGGTGGATTGAGAAACTAGTGCAAATATACCACTTGATTTCTGTTTTAGAGTGTTGTAATTCAACTTTGTTACATTGGTTAGTAATGCTAGTGTTGGGTATCAAACAGCATTTAAGACGTTGTGTGGCTAAACCATTGAATCTGAAGTAGTTAACTTCATTTGATCATCAACATGTGGGTTTCGGATCCGGACTGGATCCGAGACAACAGAGTTTCACCAGCATCAGATCCGAGCTCCAAGCTCCTCCCCTTACCCATAATACCACTGCACCTCCTTCCTTCCCTCAGATCTCTTTGCTGCGGCTTCACCTACGATTGAGCTCCAGGCTGGTAGGACAGTTTCAGGGTAATTTTTGGTGTGTGTGTGTGTGTGTGTGTGTGTGTGTGTGTGTGTGTGTGTGTATAGAGTTTTTGGGTATACCCTTGATCTCTTTTTTTTCCGTACCTCCCCTTTGCGTTCTTCATTGGGTGAAAAAAAGTGAAAGTAGAGTTTCTTTTTGGTTAGTGTAGGCCTTCTTCCCCTTTCCCACCTTGTATTTGAGTGTGTGTGAGTGTTGGGTGTCTGTCTTTGGTACCTTGTATCTTTTGGGGTTGACGATGTCTGATCAACAGAAGTTGATCTTTAGGAAATGTACAGTGTGGCCATAAGTTGTCACAGGCAGATGGCCACACTCTGTGTGTTGTATGTTTGGGGGCAGCTGACTTGTCCACTGACTGCTCCATATGTGCGGAGGTTTAACCCCGGGGCCCTGAAAGACTGCAGGGCCAAGCTGATTTTAAAGGGGCTTCTCCTTTCTACGGAAGCAGATGCCTCCTCATCTGTTTCTGCGGTCACGGCTGTGACCGCATCTACCTCAGCTATTGTGTCCACCCCTCCCTCCCAGACCGGTACTCACCATCCTGACCACAGACCTGGGGAAAGGGAGTCTAGGAAAGATAGACAGAGAGAGAAAGAGTAAAGGGAAGGAAGAAATCCCCAGAACACTCGGATCTGACAGGTCCCCCTTCCAAGCTACCTATTACCAGGCCGACTTCCCCTTGGCTTCGTTCTCCGAGGTTTTTCCCAGAGCCGGAGGAAGTTCATCCTCCATCCATCGTCCTTCCTGGCCGGTTTCGAAAGCTGATATGGACAGGTTGATGCAAAGGTTTATTTGCATCCAGTTGCAGATGGGCGTCTGGATGGCACCCTCTCCCTCTGGAGGGGGGAGCTTACTTCCGTTGTTTGCTCTGATTTCTCCTTCTCATATCTGCCCTCCGGTATCGGAGTCCCTGGATCTGAGAGGTTCCGGAGTCAGGGGGCCAGTGCCGATGGTACTGTCTACCTCGACGCCGGCAGTTACCTTGAGCGGGTCAGGTCCAACCGAGTTGGATCCAAGGGGTTGAGTTTTTCTCCATTGGCACTGACCTTGTCAGGTCACAGCCTACCCCTCGGGGTCTCAGCGCTTTTGGGCTCAGCTCCCATCCCAGTGTTGGATCCGGGGAGAGTGTTCTCTCTTACAGTGGAGGCTCACTCCCCCTCGGCATTCGATGTGGTGGAGAGGGTTCTCTCACATGGATCGAGGCCCCCTGACCATTTCCGTGGAGTCTGCCCTGACCCCCTCTCTTCTGGGTGTGCCTTCTGCCATTCCGCCCATGCAAGAGCAGCCTGTGCTTGACATGCTCCAGAATGTTCCCCTCAAAGAACCACAGGCTGTTCGTGAATCCTCTCCAGAAACCCCACCAAAGAGGTTCCTCACAAACGCAAGTGCAAGAGGAGCACCTGGACTCCCCCGAGTTCCTCATGGAAGATACCAACTTGGAGGAAGGGGAAGGCTCCCCCAGATCAACCCCCAAGGATGTCTCCTTTGGAGACATCATGGAGATCCTGCACCACCTGGACTCCCCCGAGTTCCTCATGGAAGATACCAACTTGGAGGAAGGGGAAGGCTCCCCCAGATCAACCCCCAAGGATGTCTCCTTTGGAGACATCATGGAGATCCTGCACCAGCGGGGGGGTTGGTCCGCTCCCAATCCTTCCTCGGATGAGTCAGTGTTTCTGGAGGCATTTGACACAGGCCCATCTACTTCTTGTGTTCCCCCCCACGGACACCCTGGTGGACCTCATTACCACCAGGGCATGGAAGGAGCTGCACACCGTGGAGCCATTTCCAAAATGTCCAGGTAAAATCTTGAGGCCCCGGTATATAGACCGAGCTGGAACAAGGGGTCTGCATTGGATGCCATGGTGGTAGCGCCCACCACGTACAAGGAACTGGCTCTAGAGAGTTCCACGGTCCACCTCCCGGACCAAGAGTTCAGGACGCGGACCATCTGGGAAAGCTGAGTTATGCTTCAGCCACCTTTTGTATAAGGGCACTGAATTATATGGCCCATGTTACCAGACTGCAGCTTGTCCTGATCAAAGAGTACATTGCGTCTCCCCCAGAGTCCATGTCGCCAGAGGATAAATGCACATTCTCTATGTGAATGGCCACTCTGAAAATGGTTACCAATACATCCATGTGACTCCTTTCTCATGCCACCGGAGTGACAGGGGAGGCCAGGTCCGGTGTTGCCATGAGGCGACATCTGGCTCAGGCTATGTCATTTCGTGGAACCATTAAAGGTGTCTTTTGTGAATGCTCCCTATGACTGCTCTTCCTTGTTTGTTGAAGACGGTCTGTGACACACTAGTCCGGAGTGAGAAGGATGGGAAGACACTGTCAGCTGTCGGGATCTGTTTCTCTAACCTACAAAGATCCTTCTCCAGGAATCAGTGGGGGCAAAAGAAAATGTGGTTCTGGAAGTCTCAGTATTCCCAGGACACCCGGCACTCCTTTGTCCCTAGAGGCAGAGGAGGACAAGATAGATGGCGCCCAGAGGCAGGAGGGTCCAAAGAACTTTGGGTCTCGAGAACCATTGCCCAACTGATCTGCTCTGGAGGCAGTCGGGGGGCCGTTTTTTGATGCACCTGACGGCATGGTAGTCTGTGTCAACAGACCGTTGGATGCTCCAAATAATATCCAGGGGTTACACAATTCCCTTTGTGACACATCCCTCTCCCCCAAAGCATCTCCCGGATGTCCCACCCACACAAAGGGAGGCACCAGCAATCGAATTGGAAAAGCTGCTAAGCAAACGGGCCATCCAGCCTGTCCCCCCAGATCAGTCCAGGTCAGGCATCTATTCCAGGTTCTTTTTGGTGCCAAAAAAGAGGGGGGACTCCAGGCCGATTCTCACCCTTTCCACTCTGAACCTGTCAGTTGCCAAAGAAAAGTTCCAGATGGTCACTTTACAATCCATCCTGTCTTATCTGCAGGAAAACAACTAGATGTGCTCAATAGACCTCCAGGATGCATACTACCATATAAAGATGCACAGATGCTCTTGGAGGTTTCTCTGCTTTCGGCTAGGGGCCAATCACTACCAGTTTTGGGCCCTATCCTTCGGTTTCACCACAGCCCCTAGGGTGTTCACCAAGGTCATGGCAGCAGTAGAGGCTCACCTGAGGCTTCAGGGCATACAAGTCTATCCATAACTGGATGATTGGCTCCTTACTGCTCCAACCAGGCATCTATTCTGTCAAGCCAGGGATTATTTCCGGAAGTTGTCAGACTTGCTGGTATCACTGTAAATATAGCCAAGTCCTCTCTAGAACCAGTTCAGGTCCTGGACTACATAGGGGCAAGAATAGACACATTGCAGTCCAAACTCTTTCTGACTCCAGATAGGGTTCGGAGCCTAAATCTTCATGTTCTTGTGATCTTTCAGTATCCCTTTACCCCAGCCGCAGTGGTGTTAAGATCCCTAGGATCCATGGCAGCCACTATCACTCTTCTTCCTTGTGCTCATCTTCACATGCGGGTTCTGCAGTGGACGTTGTCAGTCCGGTGGTCTTTATTGGATCGGCCATTGGCACATCCGTTTTACATAAGCAAGGCATGCAGGAAGTCCCTCTTCTGGTGGCTTTACTCTCTGGAGATGGTAGAGGGACGGTCCTTTGTTGTAGCCCTTCCCCAAGCCAAGGTGACCATGGACGCCTCCCGACTAGGGTGTGGGGGGCATTGCTTGGGCAGGACAGTCCAAGGCACGTGGTCCCTGAATGAGACCAATCTGCATATCAGTGTTTTGGAGATGAGGGCAGTCTTATTAGCATTGCAGGCCCTTCATGCCTTTCTTCCTCTGGAACATATTACGATTCAGACAGAAAACATGTCAGTGGTCTGGTACATCAACAAATAGGGAGGAACCAGATCCTACCCCCTTTGTCGAGGGGCCATGAGAGTGTAGGAATGGGCGATCTCCACCAACCGTTTTTTGATAGCAATACACATTACGGATCGGTCCAACATAGTAGTGGACAAATTGAGTAGAACTATCCTGATGCCTTATGAGTGGTCTCTGAATCCTTATGTAGTGGGGCAGATCTTCCTCAAGTGGGGTCTGCCTTACTGTGATCTCTTCGCATCGCCTTCCAACGTGAAGTGCACTGAGTTCTTTGCTCTTATTCCCTCTCAGGAGGAAGCCCCCAGAGATGCTCTGGTCCATGCTTGGCCTCCCGGTCTTCTTTATGTATATCCTCCATTACCCCTCATGACAAAGTTTTTACAGAAGGCTCATTGGTTGGGGAGCAGAGTCATCATCATTGCCCCATTCTGGCCTTGCCAGATCTGGTTTCCCTGTCTGTGATCTCATCTGGTAGCTCTTGCTTGGATCTTGGAATCCGGTTCCGGATCTTATTTCCCACCCATCGGGGATTCCCCTTCCAGACCTGGGCATTCTGAATCTCACTGCTTGGCTGCTCCAGTTCCAATGATTGCCAGGACTCCTTGTCTTTCTTTCCCTGTTAGGTCTATTCTGGTGACAAGCCCATAAGTCATCTACCAGAAAAGTTTACCATAGTAAGTGGAAGAGAGATTTAGATCCTTTTCTGGCTCCAGTGTCAGCGGTTCTTGAATTTCTAGCACACCTTTTCCAGCAGGGTGCTAGCTCTTCTACGGTGAAAGCTCTACTGGCTGCCATTTCTAATTTTTATGTAGGTAAAAACATGGGGTCCTTGGCTTCTTCCAGACTTTGCAAAACCTTCATTAAAGGGACCTTTCTTTTAAGGCCTCTGGTTAAGGACCCCTCTCCTCCTTGGGATCTTACCTTAGTTTTACAGGCGTTAGTTGCTCTGCCCTTCAAACCGGCTGCCTCTGTGGACTTAAAATTTTTGTCTTGGAAGACAGCTTTCCTAGTGGCTATCACCTCAGCTAGGAAAGTGTCAGAACTTCAAGCATTATCTGTTAAAAACCCCCTTATATGGTTTTTCATAAAGACAGGGACTCATTTCGGACTAATCCTTCCTTTTTGCCTAAAGTTGCTACAGAATCAAACATCAATCAATCAATCCGTCTGCCTGTCTTTTTTCCAAATTTTCAGAACAAGGGGGAATATAAACTACATTTCTTAGATGTGCATAGGCAGTTATGTTTCTACTTGCACAGGACTAAGCTTTTTCGCAAGTCTGACCAATTATTTGTGTCGTTTGCTAGACCTTTTCTAGACAAACCAGTTTGCAAGGTGACAATTGCCAAGTGGATTGCCCTTTGCATTCTGCAGGTTTACAAAGATAAAGGTATGCCTATTCCGGGGAGGGTTCATGCCCATTCTACCAGGTCCATGACTACATCAGCTGTTTTTTGGTCCAGAGTATCCTTGGAAGATATTTGTTCAGTGGCTACTTGGTTCTCGTCTCGTACTTTCATTTCTCATTATAAATTGGACATGGTTTCCAGAGGGATAGCATCCTTTGGCTCCACAGTGCTCCGGAATATCCTTCCATGAGAGCCTCTCAAGGTTAGGGTAGCTGGGGACTCTGTCCCACAGGTTGATGACCAAATGAAGTTAACTACTTCAGATAAAGAAATTATGTACTTACATAACATTCCATCTGAGTAGTTAGAATTAATTTGTCATCAACCGTCCCTCCCTCCTTCCCCTAGCCTTTTTATTGGGTTCATTCATCTGAAGTGACTAAGAGATAGTGCCTTTGCGGCCCTCTTGTGTTTTCTTGTGGGTCAGGTTTTTGCTGATCGGACTCATTTGTTTGGTGGCAAACTCGATCTGAGGGAAGGAAGGAGGTGCAGTGGTATTATGGGTAAGGGGAGGAGCATGAAGCTTGGATCTGATGCTGGTGAAGCTGCCGTCTCGGATCCAGTCCGGATCTGAAACCCACAGGTTGATGACAAATGAAGTCTAACTACTCAGATGGAACATTATGGTAAGTACATAACTTCTTTTTTTTCATCAAACCTGGACAGTGCCTCATAGTTCAAAAAGTATAATAAATGGGGTCACAAGATCAACCCCAGGACACACTCAACTTGTGTTGTGTGATTGAGAATAGATCATTTGAAACAAGATTGAGAGATGGAAGCAATTTGAACCATAACCCCTCGAAGAATGAATTAATAAACTAATATTAATGTGGCCCTTCCCTTCCAAAGAGAAGAGGCAAAAAGACAAATCAGAGCATAGGAAAGAGAATAGGAGTTTGGAGGAACCCAAGGCTAGTAGCAGGCCTCCTCCTCAAGGTACTGATAGTAAAGAAATCTCCACCCAAAACTGTTCAGGCTGCCATGGCTACTTCTGAGACTTTGCTGTCTGTTGCATCTCATTTGGAAGTGATTCTACCTTCTGATCCCATTCTGAGGAAAATATTCTGCAGGTTTCTTACAGTGAGGGAATTATCTAGATATCGAGAGTCTTGACCTTAATCAGTATTTAACCATGAGGACAGCTAGGTCTGTCAGGAGCTGTTCAACACATATTGAATGGGACCAGATGATGCGTGCTTTGATTAATTGAGATGTATATCCTTTCCTTCTTCTGTGTATCTAGGGCAGACTGAGAAGGATCGGTCTTTTCCATATCCTGTGCGTCTTTCTTGGGCCTCGTTTTGGCATTGTGAGAATCAGAGAAAAATGTGTAATGGCATCTTCCACATCAGCTTTGATGGGTTTGCCTCCATCATGACAATACCCTTGGTTCTAGCAATCTTTACATCAGCCCCCTTGATATTGATAACTGGCAGGCACAATGGGATCATCATCACTGGCATAATTCCAAGATCATCAGCAGTCCCCTTTGGGCTGTTCTTAGTGTTCCATTCTTTTGTTTATAATTCATCGATGGTGAAACCATACTTAGTACTGTCTGTCTCTCCAGTGTGGAGCACTGTCAGTGCCACAGATGGTTCTGACCTTGCAGGGGTCAACATTATTTGTGCTACCTTAGGTTTCACTACTGACAACTTTGAGTTCAGCAATTAAGTTCTTGGAATTGGTAAAAAGGCAACCTCTATGTTAATGGTTACTTGAAATGCGCCCAGTATGTTGGCTTCATCTTATGGTACCCATCATCTTGGAGCTTTGGGTTTATCACTTATGTCTCTGCCCCAGTTAGTACTGAAAGCCAATCACAAATTGCAACCATCAGGAAAAGTCTCTTCTTTAGAGCACTCCGACAAGTCCATTCCTAGTGTTCCTAGGAAGAGAAGGTGCAAGAAGAGGCACCTAGATTCTCCATCATTGTCCCCCAAGTCAGATACAAATAGTGAAATGGAAGTTTTCCCACAGTCCTCTGTAGAAGATCCCAAATTTGGGGAGCTCTTAGAATTGATGAGATGGAGTAATTTTGACTCTTAGGCCCCCTTTTGCAAGAAATAGATCTTACAAGAAGCTGTTTCAGTTTTCCATCTATGCCTTGAATCATCTGTCCAAAACACTGCTGGATAGAACTAGTCTGAAGGGGCTTGGTGAGAACCTGATGTTAATCTTCTGCTTAGTAAACCAGACAAGATGTTTGACCTTGCAAGGGTAGACTTCAGTGGAATGAAAACCTCCTTTTGGACTCTGTTTTTGTAGTGGCAATTACAAAAAGAGAACTTTCAGATGCCCAATGATACAGCCACCAGACAAGGATTGTTAAGCAGTAAATTACATGGGGAAACATGCATTTGCATCAGGCACTTTTGCTGTCAGGACTGTTAACTACCTGATGCATATGACTAGTTTTCAGAGAGCTTGTGGACATCTGGAAGATGTGAAAGTTACTGTTAATGCTCTTTCCTCTCACTATCATAAGCCCTTCTGATAACTTTCTCTAATCTCTGTGTAGTGTTTTTATTTTATTTTATTTCAGTTTGATGGCTAGGTAATTGGACTGGTTGACAGACCCGTTTCAGCCACAACTTGAGTACCATGATGCAAGACACAAAACTGAATGTTATATACAGAATAAAGAATACACAGAATTGTACATAATACAGTAACAAGTGGAGAGAATATGTTTGTAAGTTACTTATGATTATAAATGTAAATGATGTTATTTACAGTATGTGCAGTTCACTTAGGCATTCTACAAGTGGCCATTTGGTAGCCTGATTGTTCTCTTCTTTTGTCTGCCCTGTCAGTAGTGCTCTTTGTGGTCCATTATAGGTGAGTTCAGCAGCCTGAGAGTGTTTTCCTGCTCCACAGTCAAAGGCTGTACTATTCCATCTGACATTTTATACCATTTTTCTGCAGCCTGTTTGAAGAATTTTATTTTGTCTGCATTGCACCTGAAGACATTTGATTACTGGAAAGTCTCACTGGGTAGGAGTATGCCTGCGGTGGTGGTACTGCAGTAGCATTGTCGCCTCACAGTAAGACGCTGTCTGGTTCGATTCTCAGCTAGAGCGTCTTCTGCTTGGAGACATGCATGAATGGGCATACCTTCGTTGAAGGTTGTGTGTCAGGGCTGGTAATTCGGCACGTAAAAATCAACTACCAATCATTAGCGGACCGGAGTTCTGCTGTAGGAGTGTTAGAGTACAGACCATTATTAGCTAAGCTAGCAAGATGGCTGAATTGAGGAGGAAATGTAGGGTAAAAGCAGGGCAAAATCCCAGGTAGTAAGTAGGTGAAACAGCAATTTAGGTATTGAGTGAAAGACTAGAATAACAGAATTCGCATGTAAGGTATGAATAGGTATTTTTCACATTTGAACAAATGTTAACATCACAGTGTTATAAAGGAAGAGTCTTGCTGTCATCTTTTCCCACAAATTTGCCTGAAATAAATACCATTTACACTTTACAAGTACCCACCATCAGACTGAACCTTCACTCTAAAGGAAGGTCAAGCCAGTAAAGCCAAGTGTGAATTTGTGAACACCCAGCCATTTGTCCAGTTCCCATTTGAAGGAAGTTAATATATCACACTGCTTAATTTGCAGTGGGGAGTCTATTTGGACTTGGGGAAAATGCTGTGCAATGAACCTCCCCCCATCTGTTGAAGATTCAGATCCCTTGTCTAGGTATTTGTGGGATTATTCAATTCATAATACCCAGTGAGGTTTGGGGCGAGCCCCACCATGGCTGCCTCTTCTGGCTCCAAGCGCCTGGGTGTCTGGGCATGACCCCGCTCCAGGGACATTATCAGGTGAGGAGTTCGACTGAGGCAGTACACCTGTCAAAGAGTAACGCAGGTGTCCTAAGGCAAGCCCAGGGAGGACAGAAACCTCCTGTGGAGCAGAAGGGCACTGTGAAAGTAGGGCCTCACGATCCTTCTGGCTTTCTGGGTTTTAAGCAGGAGGTGTCAGAAAAGTTACTACAGGGATAACTGGCCTGTGGCGGCCAAGCGTTCATAGTGACGTCGCTTTTTGATCCTTCAATGTCAGCTCTTTATATCATTGTAAAGCAGAATTCATCAAGCATTAGATTGTTCACCCACTAAAAGGCAATGTTAGCTTGGAATAGACTGTCATGAGACAGGTTAATTTTACCCTACTGATGATGTGTTGTTGCAATAGTTATCCTGCTTCAGTACAAGAGGAACTGCAATTTTCGACATTTGGAGTCCTTAATGGCTGGGAAGGCAAGACATAATCTCCCCTCATAAAGTTATAGTGCTTCCAGTCTTTTCTGGTAGCTTATGATTTTTTAAGCTGGTAATGTTAGGAACCTCTAGGGTTTTTCTAGCTATCTGATATTTCTAGTGAAGTACATCCCAAAGGGACCATTGTATTCAGTAACTGACCTAATCAGTGCTGAATATAATAGGACAATGACCTCTCTGAATCTATAACTTATCCCCTTGGTGGTCAGCCCCACTGAGTAGGACTTTCTTACCACTGTCGTCATGTGATGATCGAGTCTATGTTTAGTCACTGAACGGCTGTTCATAGAACACTAAATATAGAACCTTCCTTTAATCAAAAGGCCAAATCATCATAAAACTTTACATCGACTGATGATAGTTGGACAACATCAAAGAAGAAGAATGGAGCACTTACTTACCGGTAACTTAGCTATAAGGAAACCTGCCCTTTCCCCACTGCAGTCTCAGAGTTGGTATATATAATTAGTGGGGGTGTGGGAGGGGACACTCTCCCCACAAGAGGAGGAGTAGGTAAACACTGGACACTGTCCACCCTATTGGGGGGCTGCACCCCCCACACCCCTGCTAATTATATATACCAACTTCGACATCACACTACAGTGGGGAAAGGGCAGGTTTCCTTATACCTAAGTTACCAGTAAGTAAGTGCTCCATTCCACTTCCTTGATGTTGGCCAACTGTCATCGTTCGATGTAAAGTTTTAAGATGATTTGGCTTTTTGATTAAAGGAAGGTTCAATGATTAGAGTTCAATAACCAGCCATTCAATGAAAGTGCTGTTCGGTGATTAAACGTAGGCTCATGATAATCAAAGGAGGGGGAAGTATCAACCCAAGTACTAAGGTCTGTAGCAAAATTTTCATTTTGGAGTGAGATATTTTCTGTGTTATATGCTAGAGGTAGGGATGGTTTATGAAATGCAACTGTCATTACACATTTAGCATTTAATTTAAGTCCTTTCTTGGCACACCAGATGTTTACAAGTGTAAGTTCTTGTAGGGCTTGGGGGTCAGAGAATGATGGGACAGTGCCTCCCAGTTTGTAGTCATCTGCAGACTTGGTTAGTCAGAGGTCTAGGTTTGTGGTCCAGAGGTAAGAAAATCCAGTGCCAAACAAAAAGGGTCACTGCACTTAGCCCTGCGTGTCACCACTGTTAAACACTTTGAAACAGGTTCAGGTGCCTAGGCAGCGAGACATTTCCCTGTGGTACATTTTACTTGGGGACACATGGCTGAAGTGACAGTTAACTGCAGAGAAATAATGCTGTTTGCAAATTCCCTGTGGGCAAAGCGAAGAATGTGTTGCCATGCTCACAACTTCAAGAACCAAAGTCACAGGGGGAAACAATGTCCATGGTCCCCAAGGGAACATGAGACAGCAGGCAATATGGCAGGCAGCAGCAGGCTGGCCAGAGGGCATGTCAGTGGCAGTACAAATGCAGTGCACAATGGGCAGTACCTTTATAATCGTGTGTGTGGACCATTACCCCCTTTACATTCTCTAGGAACATTACCTAAAACACATACTGGAGCATAAATGTGACTACAGTAGCCTGCAGGATTTCCTCCATGCTGTAGCACACTTCTACATGTTGTATTTACATAAGTATGTACTGTACACTGAGTATAACACTCATTATGTCTTCTGCCTCCATGCATTTGGTTATTAAAGCTGTGAGCATGGCAGTATGTACTTCTCTTTGCCCACAGGGAATTTGCAAACAACCATATTTCTCTGCAGCTGGCTGTCACTTCAGCCATGTGTCCCCAGTCAAATGTACCACAGGGAAATGTCTTGCTGCCTAGGTGCCTGAACCCCTGGGAAACAGTGTCCATGACCAGTTGTTGTGGTACTTCACTAGACACTTTGCTTATTCCTGATATTTTGTCCTACCACAACACTCAGTGCATTTTTTTAATTAACAAGACTAGAAGTTCAATCTCCATATAGACATGCTTACTCCAGCAGAGAAATTATCCTCCAATAAATGGGCTACATACATTAAACGGTATTCAGAAACATTAGGTATTTTCCTGGTTTGTATCATTGGTTGCAAATTACATTAAATCATCACAAGAGCACTGCTCAAGCAACAAGAGCATTCTTTTAAAGAGAATACACAAAGAAAATAATAAAAAAAAGTTTTAAGAACTGACAAGCATCTTATACAGACAGGGTTATGTTGGCACATCATGCATAGTTAACGAGTTTGCTCATCAGGATCTGAAAAATACCAAGCTTAACATCCTCAGTGGTTCCAGAAATGCACTGTACAAAACATTTCTGAATATATTTTTGCAAACTTTTTTATAATCTCTTTTCATTTGAACTTGCTTCCTAAAGACATGTTAATTATTTTGTTTTTCACATCCATATACAGTTGCTAACACTATTTGTATGTAAATATCGTTTTTATGCATCTATAAATGCCCTTGATCATTGACATCTGGTCTAGTGTACTGTAGGATCTACTTGCAACAAACTGGCTTTTGACATTCATAATATTTTAATGTTAAGTATCTGCAACTAACTTCTTGAGCAATTTCAACAAAGTTTCCCTTTTCGTAATGTCATTCCCAGTCTCAGTCTTGCTCTAATGGCTTTAGTAGAGGTACAGCTAAATTTGACATATTGAGGCATATTTGCAAGATGCTGCATCATTCCTACAAGCCTCTGTAATGCATGTTTATCTTTGGGCTTTGACATTTACGCAACTGCTGTTGCATTTTTCTTTGTCAGGCTTCAGTCCTTTTGATATTAAAACATGACCCATATATTTCAGGCTTGTTCATTTTACAATTTTTCTTATTTAGATTGGAATTATGCTTTTGTAATCTAGTTAGTTGTAAGTTGTATCATTCTCTTCATGTTCTTTTTTGTTTGTTACTGCACACTAGTAAATCATCAGTTAACTTTACAACACTTCAAATCCTTCATTTATCAACTGTTCAGTGTCTCTTTAGAACCTTCTGGTGCTGAGGAATTGATTCATCTAGATTTAACTGTTAGAAACCATGGTTTGCATTTAGTACTAAAAAGAAAGTATTTGGTATTTTTGAGACTATTTCCTTGAAGGTAGGCAATGCATAATGCTCTTTAATGGCTTTGTTCAACATTTGCTAAGCAACAGAAATGAGAATTTAGTCTTGCATTATAAGACTGAAATAATAAAGCAGCATAGTTATGAACATTTTCCTTGCATTGGAACGGAGACGTCTGTGTGACTGTTGTACACATGCAGTATTTGGTTTTACACTTTGAATTACTTTTACCATTGCTAACATCTCACAAGCCAAATTATGCAGATTGTTTGACTACACACGTTTTTTCTTTTATACAGCTTAAAAATAAATGTCCTTTTTCTAGTACGTATTCTGCAGAAATGTGTTAAAATAATGCCTTTAGCCACACTTATTACATTTGAATTTTCATTGCATGTTTTCTATTGTTTTTTTCATTGTCTTTGTAGCTCACTTTTTTATATCCATTACTTTTGTGATGCATTTTCTCTTTCGTTCTTTTACTTTTTGTAGTACATCCAGTCGTTTTTTGCTCTGTATTACAAGTTTAATTTCCACGGGTTTTTGATAAGGCCATGTATGCCTCTTTTAAAACCAGGCCTTTGTTTCATTTTTGTCTTGCACCACACACTGTTCTGTTAGTTACGACTCTTGTAGCAGTGCATTGTTTGCAAAACTATTCATCTGAACCTGACTGGGCAGTTCGTGCACAACCTGAGCTGACTATTTTAACGATAGGAAGAGTTGAAGGATTTAGTACCCCTATGTAAGCTGATTTTTTAATTTAGTCAGTCATGTTTTGGCAAATGCAGTTTTGGTGTTGCTGAAACTGATTTTGATTAATTTTTATTTTATAAAATAAATACATTTTGATTAAGTGTTGTCTTGTACCCTTTTCTTTGTTTTTTGGAGGTGTACTGAAGTTTTTTGCAACAGAATTTCTTGCATGTGTCCCAACTTAGTATATGAAAGAGAGTTGCAAGATGGGTATGTTGAGAATTTGGGATGGAAGTACTGAATACTATGAAATAAAGCTTATTTTATATATAATTACATTTCATAGGTTGTAACTTTGGAAATGTTCGTTATATTGGTCTGAAATTGTAAATACGGGATTTTTTCAAGTGTAGCTTAATTTTTCATATCTGCTCAAAAATGTATTTTCCATCTGTTAGAAAAGATTATAGACTGGCTTGTTTAATAGCCTATGGAGTAGCAAAACAGTATGCTTTACACAGAAGCTGTTAAACTGCTAACTTTATGCTGATTCAGTAAATTAGGAAGATTTTATATTTTTAACTGTGGCAGTTCATAATATTTTTCTCCCAGAAGTATACAGTATATCAATTTCTTTTGCGCAGTTCCTGGATGTAATAGCTGCAGTTTGAGCGAGACCACACATTGTCAGCACCAAAAGGAGGCATTGCTCTTTGATTACAGATTTTTTCCCCTCTAGATAATAGAGTTTTATCTGCATGTTTGTTACATGTCTGCCTGATTATGGTAATTATTTTATATCAGTTTTCTGAGAATCAGTATTTTTGGTACATTTTATACTTAGGATGTCATATTTTAATGCCATTATAATGGTGTGAGATTTTCATTTCTAGTTTGAGTTTTTTTTTTTTTTAACAGAAGCTGAGATTACATTTTTGAATGTAAAACAAATGAGAGAGTCAAGACAGCTGTTTTGAAAGAAACAGATGCGGATAACTTTTTGGTTGATTATAATTTACATCTCTGTGCAACTCTACCCCATAGAGAATTATTGCGTGTTAACCAGGAATGCTACAGAAATGCATGACTTTTGGGGAAATGTGGCTACATTGATAGAGAGCTTTGCACACAGGGGTTATTCGTTAAAGGTTTTATTTTTGGTCTAATGCTATGAAATCTTACAAACCATAGTGAATTACAGAGCAACACTATTAAAAAATATATATGGGAAGATGCAGATACTTAGAAGTGACTACATACAGTAAATATTCTTCCACCTTTAAAGACAGACTGGGATTTAGAAAGTCTTGATTTGAGGGGGATGCTGTAGCACTGCTGTTTTCCCCACCTTGTGGTAAGCCTTTTCAGTCCTTAGGGTGCCCTACCATTGAAGGTTTCCACTCATGAAGACCTTCACATGGAGGGGAGTCTTTTAGGCAGAGCTGCATGATAGTGTAGCAGTCCAGGGGACTGGCAATTGATAGCTAGTCGTGTGCTTACCACTGGAAATGCTGAAAACTAAACTGCCAAGATATTTAAAGAAACTCTCAGCTGTGTAAAATTTTACTATTGGAGGAAAAAATGACCAGCATTAAAACACAGTGGTCTCCCTTCTCATTGCTATGGAAATATTTGCAGTGCATGTACATCCAGTGAATGTGTGGGGGTAGTAGTGTGTCCTGCATTGGGATGTGTGTAGGGCCATAAATGAGCCTGCATGAATGTATGTATACATGCATATGTGGTGTCTGTCTGCTGGGGTGTTTGTGCATGTGCCTTGGATCATGGTTAATTGTTTCTGTGACTGTGAGCAAGTGTTGCAGGGGCTTGTTTGTTAATGGATTGATTTGTGTGGGTGTTCAGGTGTACATGGGTGTCTGAATATGTGTATGTGTCAGGGCAGAGAGGTGTCTTTACCATTGTGATGCATTGGCTACTAAGGAAAACTCTACAGGTCTAACAGTGCTAATGTGTAGTACAGAGACATGCTAGTGACCTTGTAATGAGGTCTTTCTCATTGCTGTCTGTGAATCGCATTTTAATACCATTGAGCTAATTGGCTGACTTATTATAGGAAATTAACATAAGCCTTTTTCTTAATCCTAGGTTAATTAGTCTATAAAAGTTGATACATACTACAGTTGGATGTCAATGTGTAGTGTCCTTAAAAGAAAATTATTTTTTCTTACAAAATAGCAATAAATACTTGAGGTATGGTTACAACTAATAAACTGACTATTAAAATTTAAGTGATATAGAAGAAGGTATGATTGTATGTGGACATTATAATGTCTGTACAGTTGCAGCAAAAGTTTATACGTGGAAACCTAATTATAATATACATTTGAAATAGAAATGTGAGTAACACCTGTAATCTGGGTTGTACCTTGACTGTTCTCCTTCCCTGTGGTATGTTGCTAAAAGTGTTCGCAGAATAAAAGGATTCAAGAAAGTATTTTATTTATGAGTTTGTGTACTGGAGGAGGGCACTGATCAGATGTGATCATCTGCAGGCCTATCCCAGGAGATAAATAAAAGACAGGTTTAATGCTTAGAAAATAGCAGCAAGTAAGTGTAGTACAGAAATACACAGCAGAATAACAGTAGGTACATTTCGTTACGTAATATATCTAACTTGGTGAACAAATGATAATTATGAATCTGATGATGTTAATCTTCATTCATTCCTTACATGTTGGCTCAGAACTGATCCTCTGTTCTGACTCAGCTGTTTACCAAGCCCGCACCAGCCAGAAAAGTCTCAAGCTAAGCTTTTCCCATAGTGCCCTTCTCCATATTACCTCAGATCTCGTTTCCCGCATATGAAACAAGATGTGCCTGACAGCCTCTCGGCTAAGTGTTCATTTTTTCGATAAGTTCTGAGGAATTTCTTTCTTAAAAGACCTTTTTCTATACTTAGTCATTGTTTTTGTTGAACCCTTTTCGCTAGTGCCCTATTTTCACCTTTATCTCTTTCTTTCTACCAGTTGGTAGTTCTTGTACCATTGTTGGTACTTTTCCCTTACCCGGTTGGGTACACTCTCTGTTCTTTCACTTTCCTTCTTACACTAAAGGATTGTGCTGCTTTTCTTGTTTGTGGATTATTATTATTATTATTACTATTATTATTGGATTGTGTCATTTCCTGTTTGGGAATTATTATACTCTTGTTGTGGAAAATTTGTCAGAAAAGAAAGCGACTACCGGTTTTAAAAGATGTGACAAATGTGACAGAAAAATGCCAAACATAGTCATGTATCTTGTGCATACTGCTTAGGGGTTTCTCACTTATTGGAGAAACTGCCTTATAATATTTGTAAGACTTTCAGCTCCCGCACTATTGCGGAATGCAGAAATAAATTTATGCTTGCTTGTTTATTAAAATCTCCCTTTGCAGAGGCGATCTCTGAGGCAGAGGCTTCCCCCCCCTCTAAAGAAAGATGATAAAAAGAGGAGCAAGTCCCTTCCTGCTTCTCCTCATGAGAAATTATTTGAACCAAGGCCTAAGGATCCAAAGTTATCGCATAAAGAGTCTTCAATTTTGAGGCCAAAATCCTTGGCTCTGATCTTGGCTCCAAAAGAGACAATTTCATTGGCGCCTTTGCTCCGATCACTTCGACTGCACCCTTAACTTTGCCCACGGCACTAACCACATCGTGTGCTCCGATCTTTGTGACTGCACTGACTTCGACACCGTCAGCCATTACAAAACCTGTCTTGGCTCCAACACATCTCTCTGTGCCAACAATAGTCACCCCTGAACCAGTCTTTTCCCTTCCTAAACTTCATATTGGTCATTCAACCTCAGCTCAGAGATGATATTCCTCCAAGGACCAGATATTCCCATTCAGTGGACCCTGTCTATGGACAGCAGTACAGTCATTTCTTTGAATGCCCAGTTTCACCATCGGGGTTATCTACTCATTCCTCTAAGAGCCTGTCAGAGTTAGATGTAGTGAGACTGGTGGACCAGCTGTTGACGGCCAGAAGCATTTCTCTTCCCTCCCATTCAGAGCCAAGGGTCCTGCTCTGAGAACTCCACATTATTTTCCTCCTCCAACCTCTTTGCAGGTTTCAGAAGTTTTGTCACTGACAGATTCCCCAGTTCCAGCTGCTTCGGCACCAATAGTGGGATCTCACTTTGATGCCAGAGACTTCTCTTTGGCTCAAACCCTCTACAGAAACAGGCCATCCTTGGGTCCGAGATTGGCCTACCTCAGCAGCCCTGTCTCTTCTGGAGGCTCCTTCCCTGGGAAATGGCTCTTCGAGGCGGGGTGTGACCCCGGTTCCGAGTTTGTCTGTTTTGGTTCCAGGCTCCCATCCCTCCTTGGGGCTCTGGCCTTCCAGGCAACAGAGAGCATTAGCCACAGCAGGCTCCCAGTTGGATCCATCAGCATTGGAGACATACCCTCCTCATGCTTCTGAGCCACAGCTACCACCTCTCACTACTATTGGACATTGGGTTCGGGAGCCTCAAGTTAGCCTTCATCGAGGTTCCCCTTCTGAAGGTTCCTCCTCTGATGATCCCCTCAAGGAGGTCCCTTGCAAGAAAGCGTGCAAGAGGAAACATGTTGGTTCCCCTGAGGAATCATTGAGCGAAGATATGGACTACGATGATGGGGGAGGGTCACCATGGTCACCCCCTGAAGATGTCTCCTTTGGGGGCATCTTAGAAATACTGAAACAGTGGGGCGACTGGAAGTCCAACACCCCTTCCCCAAGGAGAACCTATTCTTGCAAGCTTTCCGAGCTTGACTCTCTACCTCCTTCGTGACCACCCCCCCCACCCCCGCAGATGAACTTGTTCAGTACATCGTGCAGCAGGCTTGGAAGACACCTGATGCCATTGAACCGATTCCACGTAGGCAAGATAAGATACTCTCTCCACCAGAAGATAACTCCATTGGTCCAAAGGTCTTCCTGTTGATGCTATGGTTGTGGTGGCAGCCACAAAGAAAGAGCTCGCTGAGGAGAGCTCCACTCTCCATCCCCTGAACAGGGAGTCTCAAGCAATAGGATAGGGAAGTGGGTCTTTTCTTCAGCGACCTTTGCAATCAGGTCTATGAACTACTTGGCACACTTCACACATCTTCAGAGAGGCTTTGTGAAATGCTTGCAGGAGTAGTGTCTGATGAGGTACGAAATAAGACTACCTCACAACTCACTACCCTGTGGTCCATTTCCAGTTTGTCCATGAGGTTGATTTCACACTCAACTGAAGGGGCAGCAAGAGCTGCAGGCACTGGAGTCGTGACTAGATGCCATGCCTGGATGCAACTTTGTGATTTCGCAGATCCTTTCAAGTCTTCCTTCTTTAATGCCTCCATAGAGGCCTCATGCCTGTTTAGTTCTAAGTTTAAGGATACCTTGGCCAGGTGTGGAAAGGACGGTAGGTTCCTGTCTGCCATAAGTGTCCATTTCTCTACTCCTCAGAGACCCTACTCTAGGAACCATGGGAGTGGAAAAATGTGGTACTGCAAATCCCAAGGGCCTTTCACATGCCGAACTCCCCCCAGTCCAGAGGGGGTAATTCAAATAGAAGACATCCCTTTAGGGGCAGAGGGGGTCCACATAACCAGAGATTCTTTCTCTGGACAGCCCTATCAGCGCTCCTGCAGAGCGGCCCGATTGCTTGCCTCTGGAGGCAGTCAGGGGGTTGTTTCTCTCTGCACCACTTTGCCTGGCAAGAGATAACCATGGATTCTTGGGTGCAGATGGTAATAACTAGAGGATATCACATTCCCTTCATTTCAGAAACAAAACCAACTAGACATATTCCCAAAGTTTCACCCAGTCAAAGGGAATTTGCAGCAATAGAAATTCAAAAGCTGCTTCAAAAAAGAATCATCCAAGTAGTCCCCCCAGACCAACAAAAATCCAGGTTTTACTCTAGATTATTTTTAGTGCCAAAACAAACAGGAGACTGGAGGCCCATTTTAGACCTCAGCAACCTAAACAAATTTGTCAAACAAAGTTTCAGATGGTCACAGTACAGTCGATACTCCCTTTTTTGGGAAAAGATGATTGAATGTGATCTTCAGGACGCGTATTACCACATAAAAATGGGCAAATGCTCCAGAAGATTTCTTCGCTTCCGGCTGGGAGCCAATCATTACCATTTCCGAGCACTGATGTTTGGTCTCTCTGCAGCCCCCAGTGTGTTCACCAAATGCATGGCAGTGATGATAACTCACTTGAGACTGAGAGGATCCTGTGTGTTTCCACATTTGGACGATTGGCTCCTTAGCGCCCCAACCAAGGATCAGCTACTGTTCATTGTAAAGCAAAAACGAAAAGTTTTGAATCACCTGGGCATTACTGTGAACGAGAGCAAATGCAAACTTACACCATCCCAAAGGCTGCAGTTCATAGGGGCATAATTCGACACATAGATCTGTCAGATATTTCTTCCCTCCCACAGATTACAAAGACTGAAACTTCAACTCCAACCAATTCTGAACCACACCATGGTTTTAGCAAGAGCGATTCTACAACAACCGGGATCTATGGCAGCTTCCATTATGATGGTCCAATTAGCGAGACTTCACATGAGACTCCGTCAATGGTTGTTAATAATTCAATGGTTCCCTTTAAATTTTCCTATGTCTTACCAAATCAGGATAACCAATCATTGCAAACAAGACTTTCTCTGGTGGCTGAAGCCAGAGCAAAGTCTATGGAGTTGCCCGTTCTCCCCCGTTCTACCCTTAGCCATTGAGACCACAGACACTTCCCTGATTGGGTGGGGGGGGCCATTATCAGGACAAGACAGTCCAATGCACTTGGTCGCCCCTGGAGGCCAATTTGCATATCAGTGTTCTTGAACTGAGGGCAGTGCTTCTCGCACTGCAAGCATTCCATTCTGTCCTCCCTTCGAGAACATTTGCCATTCAGTCAGACAACATGTCCATAGTCTGGTACATAAACAGAGGGTAACCAGATCCTACTTTTTATGTCGGAAAGCCAGGAGAATCTGGCAGTGGGTGATATCTTCCAGTCGCTTTCTTGTAGCAACCCACATTTCTGGGGATTCCAATGTGATTGCAGACAAGTTGAGCAGATGCATTCTCCTGCCTCATGAGTGCTCCCTCAATCCAAAAGTGGTGGCAGAGATTTTCAGTCACTGTGGTCAGCCTTGCTGCGATCTGTTTGCCTCCCCCACAAATCACAAATGCAGCAGCTATTTTGCCCTAATCCCCCCCCCCCGCAGGGGGAGTCACCGTGGGATGCGCTCCTACACGATTGGCCCACGGGTCTTCTATATGCTTATCCTCCTGTACCCTTGATACCACAATTCATGAAGAAGGCTCTTCGATTGAGAAACAAAGTGATCCTCATTACTCCTTACTGGCCTCATTAAATTTGGTTCCCGTTTCTGTGGCCTCATCTAATTTATCAACCCTGGATTCTGGACCCAATCTCAGACTTGCTATCGCATCCACAGGGCTTGATTCACCCAAATGTATCCAGTCTCAAGCTGACAGCTTGGTTTCTCCACTTCCACTGATTGCCAGGCAAAATGACCTATCCTCTCCAGTTCGTCAGTACAATAAGACTGGATATGTTTCTTTGGCAGGTCTCTGCAGTTTGCATAGCATAACAGAAATAAAGGACATGGATGCAATTGTTGGTATCTAGGAGGAAGCTGTTAGGCTACCATAAAGATGTGAAAATTATGTGATATGATTGAAAGTATAACATTTACATTGGCTTTCCTTAGTTAGATATCATTTGAGTTGGGATTGTAATTCAGAGTAGTTAAAGTCCTTGATATGGCTGTGCAGTTATTGCCACAGTTTGAGAGTTATTTGATTGATGTCTTGTTCATGGGGTTTGTAGCATAGGACCAGACTGTGATTGCGGTCAGATTATAGATAGCACTGTTTGTGGTGTGTTTTACAGCAGGGGGGGGGGAGTATAAGTCTTGATGTAGCAGTTTGTAGAGGAAACACCCTAGTAGGAGGTGAGCCCTCTGTTTTACTGGAACCCCTTGGCTTTTTCATTTATGTGGCAGTGGTGTTCTGTCCTCTGGGAGTTTGAGATAAAGCAACATATTTGGTTAGAGAGTAGTGTTTTACTAGAGACTGCTGCAAATAAAGTTAGTCCATTGTCTAACTGTAAAAAAAGGATTCCTTTGCCTATTGCTGCTGTTAATGCTTGGGAGAAATATTGGAAGATGTAATCCCAAAAGTGTAAGTGTTTACATTTAGATTTTGTATTCTGCACATGAAGCTGAAAGTTTAGTACCTGATTCACCCAAATACCCAAGTCTCTAAATATTAGAATTGAACTGAATGATTATTAGAGAACTTAGTGTCTTCACCTAATTATGCTTTTTCTTAATCACTGTTGCAGCATTCCTTACATATGAATATCCTGACAAGGATAGCCATATGGACAACCAGCATACCAAATCCTGGGTCCTTCCATATCCAACAAATCAGATGTATGTCCTACATCCAAAAATGTGAAGTACATAAGTGATGTACTAGTGCAAAACCCTCAGAACTACTTTGCCAGCAGTCTGAGTGCAGCATTTTGTTTTTAGTCTGTAGGTCATATACCTAGGTGCAGACTACCAAGCCTTTGGGAATGTAAGTGCTCTGTTGGGACCCTTCCTTTTTCTTCAGCTCAGTTTTATTGTAGAATCATGTCATCCAGAAAGGGGAAATGTGACTATGGGAGGCAGATTTCCCATAAGGACAGACACAATAACTGCCTTTTTTTCCGTAGGTGCGAACATGATTAGAAAGAGTATTCTGTTTGCCAAGCCTTCCTTCCTAAGACCCTGCTAAGCTATCTTTCCTCTGTCTCTCAGTCTTGAAAATCAGTGATTTAAGCTTCTCTGTCAAGGAATCGTGGCTTCAGAATTTTCATGCCCAGATGTCCAGCCTTCTTTAAAGAAGTCTAAGCAACTGAAACTGCAGACTTCTGCTGTCCAGTGTCTGATAGAAGTCTCAGGTGAGTCTGATGAGAGTGTGCACTGTCCATTTCAGAAACCCACTTTTGGTGTTGTGACTCTTTTAGAGGTCAGTATGGAGCAGGCTATTCACACATCTGCTGAGCTCACGTCTGTTGAGGATGAGAAGGGGGAACCTTGGCTGTTGATTTCAGATACACCTGGGGGGATTCAGCATATTCTTATCCAGGAAGAAGTCCTGAATTACCTAATACAGGTATGTCAGGATTCAAAACCTCCGAGGTTGGTGCAGGCAGACATTCCGGTTAAAAGAAAGGTGAAAATTTGACATATTTCACCTGTTGCAAAGGGCCTCCAGAAAGAATGGCAAAACTTTTCCCAAAGTTTTTTTAAAGCCCCGATGGCATTGAAGTCTCCTCGTGGGTTGTCATTTTGTTTTCCTATAAGAATTGCTTCTTTTTCCACCCCTTTAAAAAAGACTAGGGAGTTGTCTTCTTCTAATGAAGAAGATTTAGATTATGGAGAGGAGTGTTTAAGTTATCCTTCCCAGATTCATTCTCCTCTTGCAGTGGGTTCTGCTGAGGATGATTCTCTTTCCCCTGATTTTTCAATGGAGTAACTTTCCTTTGTGGATTACATCCTTAAAATGATGCAGCATTTTAAATGCGAATGCTGTCAAATGTATGATGTTTAGAATAAGTATTGTGACCTCCTCCAGATGGATTCTCCTAGATCTTCTGCTGTGCCTCTTGCTCTTCGAGGTCTGTTTCTCAAGCTTCTGAGTCTCAGCCTCCTGCTCCTAAAAAAAGATTTTATGAGGTCCCTGAAGCTCAAAATTTTCTTTATAAAAATCTTTCATTAGTTCCGTTGGTCATTTGTCTTTTAACTGACAAGCCTGCAAAACGTATCGTCTACCCTAAAGTTTTGCACGTAGCTAAAGATAGCAGAGCCATGCATAGGTATGGAAAGAAGGTGTATACTTCTGCTACTTTGACATTTAGCGCCATCAGCCATCAAACATATATGACTCGATATGTGCTTTCCCCTATTTCTAAACTGGGTAAAACCCTAGCTGATATGCCTGATTCTGACAAGACCTCAGCCCTTTCTTTGTTCAGTTCTGCTTCCTAGGTAGCTAGTCATTCAATCAAGTGTAGCTGTGATGCTGTTGATCCTTCTTTGAGGGTGACTTCAAGACCATTCAGCCAAAGGTATTCATGGCTTAGCCTTCAATGCTTTCCAGGTAATGTCAAAGCTAAATTGTTCAATTTTCCTTTGGATACTCAGTTTAGTTCTACAGCTGCAGACCTCTTTAAGGTGTTACAAGAGTAAGGTTATGCAAGACCTTAAGCAGATTTTTCTTTACACCATTTCTAAGTACAAGAGGAACTATCCTGCCAAAGCAGGTCCTTTTGTGTGTAGACATTACAGGCAGCCCCAAAAGGGTAATTGGTCCTATAAAATTATATTTCCTGAGAAAGCAAGTCATGACTGTATGGAGCAAAAGCCCTCCTTCATGATAAACCTGCTCCTATTTGACTGACTTTGTGTTCCTCAGTGCAAGATGCCCCTCTCTCAAAGACAGTATCTGTCCTTTTCTGTGTGGCAGAGACATAAAATAGCCAAGATGGATCTGCCTGTAGTGTGCAAGGGATAAATAATGATGTGGAAACCACTCCCTCCATTTTCAGGTATTCCTAAAGTTAATCCTTGCCAGTTGTCTCATTTTCCACCACTGATTCAGGGTCTTCTATCCTGGGGCAGTATTCCTTGCCAGAAGGACAGGATTTCTATCCCATGATGTTTCTAACACCCAGGAAGGTGGATTCTTGGAGACCTATCTTAGACCTTTCCTTTCTTAACACTTTTCTGAAGGTCCCTACTTTCAGAATTTTAATTTGTCAGACTTTGTTTTTGATGTTCTGCCTCAAGCCTTTCTGGTTTCTCTAGACTTGAAGGATGCTTATCTCCATATTCCTGTCGTCCTCTTTTAAGAAATTTTTTACATTTCTCTGTATCTTTCTCACTTTCAGTTTTCTATGTGGCCGTTTGGTTTTTCTGCAGCTCCAAGCGTGTTTACCAAATGTCTAGCCCCTATCGTAGCCTTTTGCAGACTTCATGGAGTCCAGATTTTCGTTATCTGGATGACCCCACATTCTTCAAATGTCTTCTCAGCAGGCTCTCCTGCAGGACTTGGCATTCACAAAGCTCCTACTTTGCCATGTAGGCTTCACTCTAAATCTAACAAAAGTCATTTTTGAAACATTCTAAGAAACCGATTGCCTTGAGTTGAAGCCAAACTCTTACTATGGCAGATTTTCTTCTTCCTCCCAAGGTCCTCTCATTGACAACCTTCTTTCAGTACTTTCTTTCCCTAGAAGAGGCCTCATCAAGAGAATTTGTAAGAGCTCTGGGGTTCATGGTATCAACTATTCCTATGGTTCCATTTGCTTGACTCCATTGATGAATATATCCTTCCATATCACAGTTGCAGTATTCCTTACAGTAGGGATCCCCTGCGTAAGGCAGCCTAACGTCTGGCCAGTATACCAAAGCCTTAGGTTGTAATAGGGGTGTCATATGGCACATTTATGCTTGCCACGTATGGCGTAGGGCATAAAGGTGATGTGTAGGGATGTATCTTCCTCAGAACTTCTTTGCCGCCAGTCCGAACACCATCTCTGATAACAGTCTGAATGCTGTTTAGTCTGCTGGTTGCCAAGCTGTTTTCAGATAAGTACCCCATTGGAGTTTTTCTTATATTTTATTTGTGGTTGTTGGTTTACATGTTATCCAGAAAAGGGAAATGCCAGCGTGGAAGACAGAGTCCCTGTAAGGACCATCACAAGCAGTGTTTGTTTTGCTTAGGTGCTTTTACGACGATGTGTCTTGTCCCGTTTGTCAGGTGTTTGTCCCAAAAACTTTGCATAGTCATCTCTCCTGTTTAGTTATTTACCTAGAGAATCAGCATCTTAAATTGTTGGCTCAGGGTACTATGGCAGAATCATCCCAGCCTGAGGGTCAGACGTCCACAAAGAAGACCAAGAAAGTTCAGTTGAATTCTTTTGCTGTACCACCTCCACCAGACATCTCTTTGAGGCAGGTGAAAGCCTGGAGGATTGCCTGGTTATTCAGTGTGCTGTGAGTGTTTTGGAGGCCGGCATGGAGCCGGCTTCTCGCCTGTTGCCGGAGGCTCTGTTGACATCCATTTCAGATGTTTAGGGGGAACAGCAGCTGATTATATCCAAAGGGCCTAGGGGTATTCTGCAAATTCTTGTTAGGCAGGAGATTCCCACTACCCTACTTGAGTGTAGGCAGGGCTATGAGACACCTAAGATATTTAGAGCTGATGGCCCTTTGAAAAAGAAGCAGAAGACTAAGTATATTTCCTCTGCTCCTAACAATCTTCATCGTGAATGGTAGCCCTTATGGCTTTGAAGCGCCCCCTCAGGGGGTCTGTATTCCTGCTCCCCCTTGGTCGTCTACTCCGCTTAAGAGGCCTAGGGAGTAGGTCTCATCTAATGAGGAATCTTTAGCCTATTCCTCCCATATTCCCTCTCCCTTGGATTATGGTTCTGAGGAAGATTTTGTTATTCTTGATTCTCCTTTAGAGGAGATTTCCTTTGGGAATAATGTTTCCAATATAATGTTTTTTCTTTTTTAAGTGGGATTATACCCACGATTCTGATGTTCAAAAAAGGTATTCTGAACTCCTCCAAATGGAGTCTCCCAAGCTCTCTGCTGTACTTCCTTTTCTTGCTACCATGTTGGATACTCTTTCTGCAGCTTCTAAGGCTCTTGATTCCCAACCCCCTGCTTCCAAAAAAAAACCTGATAGGTTTTGTAAGTTGCCTGATTATTGTAAATTTCTTTATAAGTGGCCCTCTGCAGACCCTAGTGTTATTTTTGTTTCTTCTGATAAGCTCTCTAAGATTTTACCTTCTACTAAGCTGCTCCCTCTGACAAGGACAGCAGAACCATGGAGAGGTTGGGTAAGAAAGTATATACTGCTGCTACTCGGTGAATTACCAAACCCATATGACTAAGTATATGTTGACCCTTCTGTCTCTCTCTCTCTCTCAGGCTTTTCAGGTTATTTCATATCTTCCTGTTTCTGAGGGGAAGACTTTGTCCCTCTCTTTAAGGTCCTCTTCTCAAGTAGCTGATCATTCCATTAAATGTAATTTTAACACAACCTTGTCTAGAGCTGCTTCCTTTGGTTCTGTGTTGAGGTATTCCTGGCTTCATCTTCAGCTTCTGCCTGATGATATTAAGGCCAACCTAATGGATGCTCCTGTTGACAATAAAATATCTCTCTGGTTCTGCAGCTGCTGCAGTTATTAAATCTCTTCAGGAAAAGGATAAGGCTATGCAGGAATTGAAACATATTTTTGTTTCCCGTCTTCCCAGATTTCAGAGGAATTGTCCTACCAAGTCTGCATTTGACCTTAGACAGTCTCACCCTTCTCCCAAAGGTAATAAAAAGGGTACTAGAGGAGCTCCTCCTGCTAAGTCTGCTCAGACTTCTCAGAAGCCTCTTTTTCCAGACAACACATGTTCTGTCTGACTATCTTCTTCCATCCCTCCTAAGCTAAGTTCCTCTTTCTTTATTTATTTTATTCTATTTATTTATCATTTGTTTACCAGGAAAGTCATTTTTGTCTTTCCCCTGTCCCTTCCAAATTGGTTACAGATCACTCAGGATTTTTGGGTTCTATCCATCATTCATCTGGGTATTACATGGTTTGGAAACACCTTCTCCCCTTTTTGGGCATTCCTCAACCTCCTCAGGACCAGCTGCCCTTTTTTTCTGGAAGTTTTTCAGAGCCTTTTGTCTCAAGGAACCATCCAAGCAGTTTTTGACTTTTCAAAAGGGGAAGAGATTTTATTCGAGAATAAGACTAAGAACCACCAAGATTAGAGGTAGACGAGGCTCAATTACTGAAAGATTGGATAGGTGGAGATGAGATAAAAATGGTGATGTATAACCAATCCACTGGAAAGTACCCAGGAATAGATGGTATTCCTTTTGAAGTTTTGAAGCAAGGAGGGAAGAAACTGTTAAAGATCTGGAAGGCTTTGTTTAACAGTATTTTAAGAGGAGAAGCACCAACATCCTGGAAGAAAGCGGTGGTAGCTGTAATACCTAAAGAGGGTAAAGACCCATCACTCAGCTATGATTATAAAGTATTTGTCTATAATGGCTGGAAGAATGGCAAAGGTGATGCTAAAATTGATAGGTATACATTAGTGTGTTTTTGTGATTGTGTGGCACCATATTTAGAACCATTGGCAAAGAAAATAAGGGACTCAGAAGTTTGAGGATATAATTGGTATGGTAGTCAAGAAAAGCTGGCTGTATTTGCAGAAGATATTTTATACCTGATAAAATTAGAAAACGACATTTCAGTGTTGTGGAACATTTTGAGGCAGTTTCAGATCTATTTGGGATACAAAATTACTGAAGCTAAAACAAAGGCAATAGCTATAAATTATGTACACACACATGAATTGGTTCAGCAATATCCATATTTGTGGGGACATGATAAAATGAAGTACTTGGGAATATGGATTAAAAAGGATTCTGGTATGGCAATTAAGGATATGTGGGATGAGATTAACAGAAGGTAATACAAGAACTGAGAAATTGGAAGCTCTGTTGTATGGATATGCATAGCAAGATACAAGCAGTTAAAATGTTTTTAGTCCCTTTAATTTTATACACAGTTCAGGGATATTTTTATCAACCAGAGGAGAAGTTGAGGATAGTTATTAATAAAGAGCTGAAGTATTTTATCTGGGGGGGGAGATGGCCAGAGTCAAGTGGGATAAGCTGATTCTTCCAAAAGAACAGGGAAGTTTGGGATTACCGTATTTGAGGGGGTATTTCAGAACTACGTAGTTGAGGCTCTTCTACATAGCACAAGCAGAAACCTATAATTCGAGGTGGAAAGGAATGATGGTGAAATGTGGGGAAGCTCAATAAACAAGGAGAGAGTGGGATTTTGGATGCAGATCCTTAAGAAGAATAACAATAACCATACAGACTATTATATTCATAAATTAGCAGAAAGTATTCGAAGAACTAAGCCTACATGGGAATGGAGAAAGGAGATTCTGATTATAGGGATGACTGCAATTAGGGATACAGACAATTGGTAATAAGGGGCTGGAATTTATTGGAGAAAATTGACAAAAAAAACCAAGGTATTGGGAACAAATAGAGAGGGAAAAGTAATAGAATGGGAAGACGCCAATAATTTATTTGGACTGCAGGCTAGAGATTGCCTTCTCTATCAAGGCTTGATATTAGAGTACAGGCAAAGAGAAAGAAAGACGTGGGGGTCCTAAGAGAAAGACCAACACTGGTTGAGTTTTTAGTAGAATCTAGAAGAGAAGTTGCTGTTAAAAATAAATATATTAGAGCATACAAAATATTGCATGCTAACTATAAGAATCAATCAGAGGAGGTTGGAAAGGATTGTGAAGAGAGATTGGGTAAACAATTCACAAAGAAACAATGGGGGATATGTGTATATCTCCCAAATATGCAACAGAGTCTAGAATGTTTAGGATCTTTGCTTGGAAGTGTTTACATAGATATATCCCAAGTAGACTCCAAAGATTTTTTCCTCAGGTAGACAGCAAATGTTGGAGGTGTGATGGGGAAGAAAGAGGTAATTGGGAACATATTTTTCTGGGAGTATAATGACTTGGCAGATTTTGAAGATTCCCTGCAGACTTTGTCAAAGATGCTAGGTGATCAAATTGGTGTAACTATGGAAATGATTTTTTGACCTATGGTAAAGAAGTCGAATTGACTAGACATAGTAAGGTCTTGCTGAGTCTAATTATGATGTATGCCAAAAAAGCAGTTACTGGAAAATGGAAATCAAAGTCTAAACTTAACTGTACTGGAAGTAGTGAATGTAGTAAGAGATAAAACAACTGGAATCGGGATCTTTAGAAAAGGGTGGGAGCAAATTAAATAAAAAAGTGGGAGCTGTGGGAACAGTACATGCAGAGGAGGAACATGGTTTAAAGAAAGGCAGGATTTGAATGACCTATGTTATCTTTGCAATGACTGGGTAGATTATAAGAGATGTTTAATGTTTGCAACTAAAATTATGTCAATATGACTTGTGATGTATAAGGTTTGCAACTAAAACTATGTCTTTATGATTAGGTGTCATTTATATAAATGTATGATTTCCTAATGTAATAAAAATGTTTCTTTAAAAAAAAAGAGGGGCATAGTGCGTTTTTGTAAGAAATTATCATAACAGTAGATGTCCTACTTATCACTGTTACAGTATTCCATCCATTCCTCGTCCCCCACCCTTTTTTTTTTTTGTCCGGGAGGACTTTCTTTTGTTTCTCAATGCAGATGCACCATTTTCCCTTTGTGTCTCATTTACTGCTCGGGTTATTCTGAAGCAGTTCAGTTTGTAGGGTTTTGCTGCACATATATGTAGTCTGCATGGTGTAAATGTTGAATTGATCAAATATAAAGTTATGTTACCTCTAGTAGTGCAGGTAGTGATACAAGTAATTTTTTGTTAAAAAGTTGAATTATAGTATATTTTAAAATGTGAAACATTTGCAAAGTTGGCGCTCAGTACTCAGATTAATTAGGCATATATTTTATAATGTATATTGTTTAATATGGAGATTCATTCTGTTGGATGTTTAATTGATGACGGGATTAATTGCCTTGCAATTTTGCTATATAAACTGAATGTTTTAGTGGTTCTATAACCCTCAGACGACTTTGGCCAATTTTCTGGTTTTGTTGTCATTGTTATAGCATATTTAGTTATTTATTTATTGTTTTGTTTATTGGATTTTTCACAGTTCAGCCGGACTGTAGTTGCCATTACTTTTCAGCCTGTGGGTTATTTTTCCCCATTAAAGGAGGTTGTATATTGTCTGTGTAATCATATCCCGCTTAAGAAATAGATATGTTAATACATTTTTGAAGGATTCCCAATGATTTAGCAACATCTCCATTGTGAAATTCAGAAACTCGTCCCTTGACACCTTGTCACTGGAACTCTTGAGTCTGACAACGGGAATCTGAATTCATTTCATTTACTGCAGTTTTTCAAAACTCTGTACTCTGTTTTATGTGCGTATACTTTTGTAGGGGCGGACAGGGGATTGTGCACAACTGTGTTTTAAGCATTGCACTTTTTATCAAATAAATGTTGACCGTTTTAGCAACTAATTTTTATTACTGGTTTTTAACATTAAAAGCAGTTCAGTGGATCACACTTTAGATGACATAAAGTACGTTGAATGATGATGCAGCAAAGCTCACATTTCAAACATGCACAACCTTCTCTGTTGTATTTTAGCAGAGAACAGCAATCTGACTGTAATCCGTCCCACTTTGAGATGTGGTGCAGACCCTAAAAAATAGATTATTTTTTAATATTTTACTTGAGGAATATTTCGAAAGGAAGACCATCATTGTTGTACACAGAATATTTTAAGTTTATGCAATAGGTTATAACTCAGTGGAGTAACACTTTTTACTGAGCTAATATGCATTTTAGGAATTGATAACACCAAGCACCGCTTCTGGCAAGATAATACTATCCTACATAATCCAGCAGACAATTCGAACACACAAGGGGTTGGAGGATGTTTATCCTTCCTAAATCAGAGGTGATTGACTTCTGTAGTACACAATAAATTGCTTGAAAAAACAGGGTTTATACTTTTTGTAGAAGGAAAAAAAAAGAACAATACCTCCTTCTGTGCTCCCTGCCTGACAGTGCCAACACTAAGTAGATTCACTACCAAATAAATTCTGACTTTTCTGAGGAAACCATTTTAGGTTCATAGGTAAATAGGCTAGCTGCCCTTGCAGGCCATTTTAAAGTTAGACAGTTTCCTTTTTGGTGCTTAAATTAACATATTCCATTTGGTGTTACCTTTACCTTACCCATTCATTGTTCAATAATTATATATTACCCCTAGTGAGAATAACACACACAGTTTGAGGGGACTCATGTATTTGCTTCACCAGCCTTAACCTATTTGTACATTGATATGATCTTGCTAGAGTGTTACAGATGTTATCGATCCTTGAATGTCCTTCACATTTTAGGATACCACATCTTTCCATTCACAAAGTGAGCTTTAAGGGGGGGGTGTACTTATTTTGTTATCCACATGAGTGATTAGTATTTCTCTGCTCTAAGCCCTAAAATGTCAGGGTTGCTGCATTCTCCCTTACATCTCTCAATGACAATTCAGAACTGGTACAGCACTTTATTTACTGAACAAACACTGCAGTGCTACCCACTGCATAATTGTTAGAGCAGTTCCATACCCCCCCCCCCTTCAGCTCCCTGTTTGTCATGTTCTTTCTCATCTGCTGCATTGCCAGCAGTGTAAAATCTTGAAACCCTCAGCATATTAACTGTCTCCTTACCCCATTCAGGTAACTTGTTCCTCATTCCCTTCTACTACTCGTCAGCAACATCAACCACCCCCTTTTCTCCATTTTGATACATAAGGTCACAGTGTTTCGTCAACTGTCATCACCTCTCTCAATTCAGTGTCACTCTTCTACCTTTTACAACTGTCATGCCTGCATTCACAGGTCTTTTCTTAAGCCACCTTTTGTCTGGACATCTTAGTTTCCTCTTGCTTTCTTTCTTTTTCTCCCAAGTCTTCCTCACCAAATTATTTTCTGCCTTCCTGCACATCTACCTGAACCACCATAATATTTCCTCTTTGTCTGTCTCTGCAGTAGGAGCTGCTATGGCTTCTGTTCTGATGTCATTTCTTCATCTATCCCACGGTGTACATCCTACCATACATCTCAGGCACTTCATCTCCATCACCTCTAGCTTCCCCAACTTCTCTGTCCTCATTGCCCAGGCTTTTATGCCATAGAGAATTTATTTATTTATTTATTTATTTATATTTGTTGACCGGGAGTGTCCGACTGGACGTAGGTCCATTTTCATCGGAGGCCCGGGGAGAAAAGCTTCACAGTTAAAATAAACAGACAGTAGTTACATTGGATTACATAGCAATTAACAATTTACATAGCAATTACTTACAACATATTTACAGATGAAGAACATAGTACATCAGTAGACAACTAGAATCTTTATCTGTGAAGTACATAACGGACATTAACAAATGTTACAAGAAGAAGTTCCTGCTGTATAATAAATACTGGCTTATGAGCATCTGAGCTTGCTATAATCAAGGTAGTTAGTGGAGTGGAAAGAAAGGTAGTGGTTGGATGGGGAGGGTGATATTAGAGTGGGAGTTGCAAGGGCATAGCCAACATGTTTTTAGGTGCGCTTTTAGTAAAGTTTTGAAGTGAGTGCATGATGGTACGGAGGTAATTGTGGGTGGGAGGGAGTTCCATAATTTGGCTATGGTGCAAGAGATAGTGCTTCACCAGCAGAGTTATTGGCTTTAGTGATCTGTAAGTGATTTTTGTTGCTGGATCTTAGTGGTCTGGTGGTGAGATAGGGTTGGAGTAGATTCTGGAGGGATGGGACATTTAGTGGATGATTTACTAGTTTGTGGGCGAGTGAGAGTTGATACCATTGAAGGAGGTGAGGGAGTTCAAGCCAGCCCAGTTCAGCAAGTGAGAGACAGTGGTGACTACGGTAGGATGTCCCTGTGACAAATTTGGCTATTTTTTTGAAGCAGGTCTCTAGCTTGTTTAGATCACATTGCCTTAGGTTGGTATATATTGGACAGGCATAAAGTAGGGTGGAGATAAGGTGGGAATTTGCTATTGAAATCTTTGCTGCTTTGGTGAGAAGTTGCTTATTTCTGTATAGCGCTCCTAGTTTTTTGTGGACTTTTTTTATGGTCAAGGATATGTGAATGTCAAATATTAGTTTATTGTCTGTTTCCACTCCTAGCAATTTGGTGTGTTCATTTGGGTATATAGTGGTGTTGTCTTTTGCTGTGATGTTAAAGTGAGAGTTGTTTTGAGTATGTTTGGTGGGTTGGAAGATGAGTAGTTTAGTTTTGTTTGGGTTGAGTATTAATTGGGCATCGGATAACCAAGTATCAACAGAGGAAAAGGCTTCCTGTGTGACTTTTTGCAGTTTGGGTAGGGACTGGGCTGAGCAGATGATGGTTGAGTCATCTGCATATTGTATGAGTGTGCCATGTTTGGTGGCAGAGGCTAGATTATTGGTGAAAACAGAGAAGAGTAGGGGTCCAAGGATGGATCCTTGGGGAAGTATTGATAGCACCATTATTCTGTACACCTTACTTTTCAGATTCTTTGTTGTTCTGTCACACGCTACCAGTTAGCTGCAGAACCTCTGATTCTACCTTTGACTTCATTCAGACTTCTCTTATCCTTAACTTCTCCTACTAGGTACTTGAAACATTTAACATATATTCCACTGTTTTTTTCTGTCCAGTTTTCTACTACTACTGATTTCCCTCATTTGTTGCCATGACAACAGTCTTGTCTTTGCTCAGTTATTTCCGATGTACCATCAAATTTCTATTCTATTTCCTCCATCACTTGCTGAAGTTTTTGTCCACAGTCTGCCCGTAGTAAAACATTATCTGCACAGAGCTGCTTTGTTAATCTTTTCCCACTGATGTGCTACTTAGGTATATGATCGCCAGTCTGAGTAGCAGTTGCAGAACAACACCCTGAAGCACACCCATTCCCACTTGGAACCCCCCTGTGAGTCCGAACACTGTTCATATTTGTGTGATTGGGTCCTTGTACGTAGCACAAATTCCTCCAGTGATTACAGGGCTTTGAACCATCATAGGAATGCCTAAATCAGTTTTCTTGGGACATTGTCATATGTGTTATGTAAGTCTAGGAATGCCAGTTGGACTCTATGCTGGCTATAGTTTCTTCACTGTAGACATTGGGTCAGTAGTGATGTATCTTGAACAAAGTCCAAACTGCTCATTTCCCATCTTACTTTCTGCTATTCTCCATATTCTTTTTCTATCACCCTCTTCTGCAGTACAACGGAACCTCAATATGCCTGTACTGCCTACAGTTATGGATGTTTCCTGTTCCTGTACAGTAGCACTGGAATATTGATTCTCCAGTCATCTGGATACACCTGTCTCTCTCCTCCCATACAGCTAAGGGTACCCACAGAAGCCATTGTTCCCATAACTCACTCAGAGTCTTGGTCGTGTCTGCTATGAAATCATCTGAGCCTACTGGTTTCCCTAATCTGAGTTTATTAAGTGCTGTTCTAGGGTGGTTCTCCCTTTTTCATTGTAGGCTTTGCATGGAGCAGTACAGCTTCTGTGGGGATTTCTTCATTCAGATGATGCTGGAAGTACTCCTTCCTTCTGCTTTTGATGTCCTGAAGACTGTTGAGTAGATTGTTGCTGGCATCCATTATAGGTTAATCGATATGTACCAGGCAGTTAGTCTGCAGGTCTTTGCAACCTATCCAAAAATCTGTGAGCAGAAGTTCCCTCTGACCTCAAGGATGCCCAGACAAGATAGACTGGGTCAGAATTTGAGTCTACCCTTCCAATTTTCCCCAAGTTTACCTTGAAGATGGGATGGATAGCACTCTGTTTGTCATGTGGTGGAGGTTAATGCCAAAAATGAAGGATATGGTGGGATATGAATTTATTTATTTACTGTTTGTTGACCAGGTTAGTCCCACTAGGCCAATATCCTCTTTTCAGAGAAGACGTGAAATGGTGGATGAACTGACTAGGGAAAATTTGGCCAGGGCATCAGGGAAGTTCCCTGTTCTTTAGAGGAGAGGAAATGCACACTCTGGAGCTGCTAGTTGTTGCCTGAGGGCTTCTACTGTAGTTCTGGGAATTTCAAGATAGAGGAGAGTGCGGCAGAGGGAGAGAGAGGAGCAGGAGAAAACTTACTGAAATAAGGAGATGAAATAACTCTTACAGAATTGGAAAATGGAATACTGGATACAAGTGCTGGAAGATGATGAGAGAGGCAGAGCCAAAGGAATAAGAGTAAGCAGAGTCGAGTGACATGGTAGAGTGAGTATTACAGGACGGAGAAATTGAGAGGTTGAAAACAGAAGCAACAACTGGTGAAGGGAAAACCCTGGAGGTATTTCCATCTAGAAGATTAGCCAGTTTTAAGGGTTTACCCTTACAGGATTTTTTGTTGCAAGACGTTATACAGATGCATCATGGTAGGAAAGAATGGAAGAAGGAAGTGAGAGGGATCAAAGATTTGCAGTTTGTCAGTCGCCACAGAGAAGGCAACCAGTGGTAAGAATAAAATGTAAAAATGATGGCAGTGTGAACAGGAATGACATTGTAGTATTTTGGCACTAGGGTTTGACATTCAACGCATGACAGCATTAATTCAGGAGCTGAAAAGTTTTGAGAAGTGATGTTTGAAATTTATAACATGTTGGAAAAATGTATGGCTGACACTGAAAAAAAGAAATTTGGAAGCACCATGGAAATACTATTTCAGAGCTTGAGACTACAACTAAAAAAAATAAAATAAATGTGCAATTTAGAACATCAGATATGGATGCGCATGAGTTAAATCTCTTCTTTCACTATGTGATAAAGCACAAGAAGTTAAAAACGGTTTGCTATCATTTGTGTGAATGACATTCTGTCGGCAGTTATGCTGCTGAAAGTCAGAATGTCGTGCACGAAATGACTAATGTATTGGGTAGTCGAACACACTCATGCGAATGCAGTAGTGCATTCGACTGTACGGAGATCACGGTACAGTGGGGATTGGAAATTCATCCATATCCCCACTGTAGTGTGTTCTCGGAGTTGGAATATATTAGTAGCAGGGGGTGTGGGGGTGCGGGGGGGGGCTTGCCCCCTGCAAAAACTTGATATGCCGTATAGGAGTTTGATTTACATCATCTCCTATACGGCTATCACGTGACATTTTTGGCAACAATGTCGACTCAAATGTGTCGATCATTGGGGGTGATATTGTGTACGTTCGAAATGTTTGGTTTCAGTTTAACTTTGTTATTTCGAACGGCAAATGTTTTGCCATTGGAAATAACAATAGTAAACCATTAAAAACATATGTTATGAAAGAAAAGTATGGATTTGCGGTTAGGAGGTGTGGGTAACAGTGGATGTTTAGGATGAGAAAATTCAACATATTTCAAATCCAATAATTGTGAATAGGTTTGTTAGGTACTATGGCCAACCTAAATCATGTTAGTTCTGTGGGAATGAAAAGCATTTAGTACAACATTGTAACAAATGAATATGTGACTGGTGTAAGGAGAGTGGACATATAGCAAAAAAAAAATATATAAAGCCTGTTTTAGAAAATGTAAAGACTTTGAACAGTTGTGGTTTGACTGCCTCATATTAGAAAAGGAAAGAGTAGATAAAGAGGACAGCTCAGAAGAGATACAGTTGAAAATATTATTAAAGCAGGTAGTTAGAAAAGAAGTAACCATTCAAAGTGAGGTTATTAATATATAGGAAAAGAACAGATGTGCAATATTAGAATGTGAAGAGGGAGAAATAGAGATAGGAGGAGAACAACAAGATAGTGAAAAATCATTTGGTGGGAGACTTAAGAGAAGGAAGAGAAAAATAAGATCTGGAAGTAAAACATGTACAAGAAAATGATGATAAAGGATTTTTAGCATTAAATGTGAATAGTTTTAGAAACAGTATAAGAGGTTAGGTGGTGGTGGAATGGTATAAAAAATAAAAATGGATGTTTTTTTGCTTGCTAGGTACCAGATGCAGCAAAGAAGAAGAGAAAAATGGAAAAGAATGCAGGCAGATTCTTTGGTCGCTAAGAAATGAGATTTAAAAAAAATAGAGTAATAATAATTCTAAATGTAATAATAGTAGTACCAGGAAGGGTAGTGATATGTGATAAGAGAATGAAGCAGAAATGAACAAGATTAATAGTGATTTATGCATATACTGATGAGAGAAAATAGTTGTTTGAAGAAATTTAAAAAAGTGTTGGCAAATATGTCAGTAGTGATGATAGATTTTAACTGTACCCTGAGCAAAGAATAGTGAAAAGTAACACAAGATACTAAGATGTTAAGAGAGCTAATCGTCATCATCATCTTCTTTCGGCTGTTCCCATTAGGGGTCGCCACAGCAGATCACCTGTTTCCATTTCTTCCTGTCCTCTGCATCCTGCTCTGTCACACCAACCACCTGCATGTCCTCTCTCACCACATCCATAAACCTTATCTTAGGCCTTCCTCTTTTCCTGTTACTTGGCAGCTTCATCCTTAGCATCTTTTTCCCAATATACTCAGCATCCCTCCTCAGCACATGTCCAAACCAACGTAATCGTGCCTCTCTGGTTTTGTCTCCACACCTTCCAACCTGGGCTGACCCTCTAATATACTTATTCCTAATCCTGTCCACCCTCATCCAACCCAGTGCAAATCTTAACATCTTTAATTCTGCCACATCCAGCTCAGACTCCTGCCTTTTTGTCAATGCCACTGTCTCCAACCCATATAACATAGCTGGTCTCACTACCCTCTTGTAGACCTTCCCTTTCACTCTTACAGGTACTCGTCTGTCACAAATCACTCCTAACACTCTTCTCCACCCACTCCATCTTGCCTGTACTCTCTTCTTCACCTCTCTTCCACACTCACCGTTACTCTGAACTATTGACCCCAAGTATTTAAACTCATCCACCTTCGCCACCTCTACTCCTTGCATCCTCACCATTCCTCTATCCTCCCTCTCATTCACACACATATATTCTGAAATTTAAAAGTAGCAAG